>NC_092248.1:6311702-6449202 GCF_036320965.1 Panulirus ornatus | reverse complement strand
ACACTCTGATTGGACACAACTGACGTCACACCTCCATTAGGGTGGTGGTGACACTGGCCAATCAGGGATGAACACGACTGACGTCACACCTCCATTAGGGTGGTGGTGACACTGGCCAATCAGGGATGAACACGACTGACGTCACACCTCCATTAGGGTGGTGACACAAGCCAATCAGGGATGAACACGACTGACGTCACACCTCCACTAGGGTGGTGACACTAGCCAATCAGGGATGAACACGACTGACGTCACACCTCCACTAGGGTGGTGGTGACACTGGCCAATCAGGGATGAACACAACTGACGTCACCTCCGTGGGGTGGTGACAACAGCCAATCAGGTATGGGATGGACACGACTGACGTCACCTTCGTGGGAGGGTGGTGACAATAGCCAATCACAGAGAGAGATAGGTATGAATGACGTCACCTGCAGCTGTGGTGGCGATAGCCAATCACAGTGACAAGACGTGAGTGACGTCGACTGCGGGTCTTGCAGACAACAGCCAGTCACAGAGATAGACATGAATGACGTCGACAACGGGTCTGGAGACAAGAGCCAATCACAGGGGACGAGCATGAGTGACGGTCATTCGTAGAAGTGCCCGGATGAGGTTACGCACAAATTTCTTAGTAACACTCAATGACACGATGGCTTACATGGTGTTACATGAGGGCTGGATGTCAACAGCCAATTATGAGAGGGTTCAGATGACGTCACATGTACATCCTATTGCAACAGCCAATCACTGATGAAACGAGAGTTATCTGTACGTCAGCTTATTACGATTAAAAAAAAAGAGAGCCAATCACGTCAAAGCTTCCATGACGTCATAGCAATAACAGCCAATCACAAATAAAAAAAGACCCAGAAGGCCACGAGAACAGCTGATCTGTCAACCTTCTGATTGGCTGGTCCTGTGAGGCGAGCTAAGTGATTCCCTGAACCATTCGTCCCTCTGGCGACCTAAATAACAACTAGAATGACACAATGATGCTTGTGTGTGTGTGTGTGTGTGTGTGTGTGTGTGTATGTGTGTGTAAGCGTGCGTGTGTGTGTGTGTGTGTGTGTGTGTGTGTATATGTGTGTGTAAGTGTGTGTGTAAGCGTGCGTGTGTGTGTGTGTGTGTGTGTGTGTGTAAGTGTGTGTGTAAGCGAGTGTGTAAGTGTGTGTGTAAGTGAGTGTGTAAGTGTGTGCGTGCGTGCATGTGTGTGTGTGTGTGTGGCGTTGGATAACATCTCAACACAAATTAAAACATCTTCATCGCCAGGTCCGGCAGATGAACACAAATGTTTTGATAATGGCTTTGCTTTAATCAAAGCATTAGTGCATCTCCGGATCCAATTATATGTGCCGGTGCTCCAGTGTTTGCCTTCCCTCGCCTACATTAATCGCATGTAACTCCCTGTGTGTGTGTGTGTGTGTGTGTGTGTGTGTGTGTGTGTGTGTGTGGCAAGGCTGTGTTGGCTCAAGAAGGAGGTAAATGTCTTGGGGGAGTCTGTGTCAGTCTGTGTTTATGTTCAATCCTTTTTTTTTTTTTAAGTCTGAGGTTTTTTCCCTTTGTGTCTGTAGCTTAGACTGTAGAGCCCGGCCGGGTTCGAATCCTGGGCGCGGCAGGAATCCCACAGGCAACCCTGGTGTTCATCCCCTCCACGCAATATATATATATATATATATATATATATATATATATATATATATATATATATATATATATATATATATATATGCCATTGTACTAAGTTCGTTTCTAAATATACTGGCATAGATTGATGCAGTCTCGACCTTTTAGTGGACTGTCATTCTGCCATTGTACAAACCAGTGGACTTTTCATGCCTGTAACAATTGATGGTGTTTCCTCTTCCTATTCTCTATGAATGTGGCTGAAAGGACAGTTCACATCTGCAACAATTAGTTTTGTCACTCCTTCCTGTAATCACTGAATGAGTCCAATACAACAGCTAACTAGCATTGTACCTGCAGACTGTTTCCACATCTGAAATATGACAGTTATCAAGCCTACCTTTGGCTCTCTATTATTGTTGATACGTACGTAAGTTATTTCTGCCACTACTTGCTGGCACACTAAGAGTTATTACCTGCGACTATTTCAACTTCTAATTCATAACTATTATCAGACTGTCTCGCCAAAAATTAATCTCTTTCCTCTCATGATTACTGTCTGGCGGTGGTGTCCCAAATAGTTTCAACATACGGGCCGTAACCCGTGAAGGAAACATGCTGAATTTCTATACAAGTTACTCCTCAAATTTATCATAGAGAATGTACTCCTTTGTTCGTTTTCTTATATTAATTTGTCAGTGTTTTAAGTAATTCTCTATTGTAAATTCCAAATATCATCCTATTTACTGTAAACATTGGGGGGAAAATACACAATTCACCAAATGGCAAATGATAAAAGAGCGAAAAGATATTTTCATTAAAGTTGTTTTGACAAAAATGCTGATGTTTACATAGAGTTAAAGGTCTTTTAAAGTTGTGGACTCCAATGAATGAATTTAAATGCCCGAGTTACGCCCATGAATGGAGGAACAAAAACAAAGCTCACTTGACGGCATTTAAACTTCGCGTGAAATGATACGAGAAATAGTTAAACTTGAATGACATACCTGACGAGTTTAGAACCTAGAAAGTTAAGAAATACATAAGAGACTCGTTTGGATGATTAAAAGTAAATAAAAGACTTGAAATATAAGTGATTGTGGGTGAGATATGTATGTACAACGTTATATGCAATGAGCCCACGACAAATGCTGTGAGTGGCGGCCACTTCCATATCTACTTTTGGTTTCCAGGATGATACAAGACCTCCTCCTCCTCCTATTGGTTGAGCATAACGCCTCACTCCGCCCACGCAGACCGCAAGCAAGAAGGGCTCGGTGGCACTAAAGATTCCTTTTGTAACTATGTCCATGATTATATTTCTAAAAAAAATATTACGATAATTTTTAACGATGGCTGTAGTACAATATGTAAGTTCCATGTTCCTCCTTGTCTCTTATGGGCCACTCGTTCAGTGTGGCCACTTTCGTGCAGAGTGGCCACTCGTGCAGTATGGCCACTTTCGTACAGAGTGGCCATTCGTGCAGTGTGGCCACTCTTGTGTAATGTGGCCACTCATGCAGTGTAGCCACTCGTGCAGCGTGGCCAGTCTCGTGCAGTGTGGCCACTCCAAGATAGTGGCCACACTTCAGACATGAGGCTTTGATCAAAACGTTCAGTCTAATTCTTTAATCAATACAAATACCCTATTGCTATTATAACTTAGGCAATCCAGGCAACTAGTTGTATGAATACTCGATCGAGTTCCACCCAATATTTCACAAAAGAATTACCAGTTGAATTAATCGAATGTGTTTCTTGGTATTTCCTCGCATCGTGGCGTGTGTGTGTGTGTGTGTGAGAGAGAGAGAGAGAGAGAGAGAGTCTACATCATCTCATTCATATCCACACTACCATCTTCCGTTTTCGATTGAACATGTTTGTGTGTGTGTGTGTGAGAGAGAGAGAGAGAGAGAGAGAGAGAGAGAGAGAGAGAGAGAGAGTCTACATCATCTCATTCATATCCACACTACCATCTTTCCGTTTTCGATTGAACATGTACGAGAGGGAAGAACACCAACCAATACCTCTGTGGCCCTATGTACTTTATTCATGTACCGTCAATACATCTGTAGATTACATTAATTAGTGCTGACATACCAGAGATACCAATCATGGATCAAATTAGCCTTGTGTTGCTCTTGGACTGGAATGTGCAAGACATACAAAAAAAAAATATAAAATAAGTGCAACAGATAGAACATAACATAATGTATTAATAAATCCTAGAATCTCTAGAGTGTTAGTTCTAAAGGCTAGGTCATCTACTGCTGTTAAGATCTGACCAGCTGGAGGTTAAGTGGTGACGGGAGGTTTGGGTGTTGGAATGGGAAGGTTTGGGTCAATGAGGGCGTCATCCAAGTCATCATAGAGGCCGTGATGTTATCCAAGGTCATTCATCTGACGAGGGTCATGGAGGGAGGAAGGGGGAAAGGGGGGGGGAGGGGAGTGAGTCATGAAAAAAGTCGAAGTACGAGGTCATCAGAAAGGTCACCGTCTCGAGGGAAAGAAAGGTCATCGTCTTGAGGGAGGGGGAAGGTAAGGGAGGGAAAGTTCCACGAATTTCCCCCCAATGCCCTTCGGCTGTGTACCAAGGGCCTCCATGTTAGCCTATGACACCTGGTTTGGTGGTCTGTGTACACCCTTCGTTGGGTATGACGATGACGTAGGAGCTGATGGTGTACTTCCAGCAACAGAGACGACCCAGGTACTGCATGAGGGAGAAAGAGACACAGACCGAACAATCAGTTAGTACTCCTGGCACGAAAGACCATCTTGGTATACAAGGATATTACAAATCATTTCACTTAAGTGTTTATAAACGAGTGGAAAGAAAGAGAGAATAATGATGAGATCAATAATGATGAGGTCAATAATGATGGGCATGGGTGGTAAATGATCCAGGCTGTCTCGACATACTCTTTTACCTCTCCTAAGGCAGAACGAGCCGTGAATATGAAAAAAAAAGGAAAAAGTCTCTTGGGGCAAGTCTCTTGCCCCTTCTCTTGTCTCTCGGGACCAGCAGACTCGTGTGGGAGAACCTTAATAGCTATCACACAACCTGACACTGCTGGCTGAGGCGTGTGTGTGTGTGTCAGAGAGAGAGAGAGAGAGAGAGAGAGAGAGAGAGAGAGAGAGAGAGAGAGAGAGAACGATAGATGGCTAGATAGACAGCCACGTATATAGAGACAGACAGACAGAGGTGTGTCTCACCGTTGAACCACTCTTGTCGCAGTTGCTAGCCGTCCAGCGGGCGAACACCTCCCCGTGATCAGCTGGGGTCACCTCCCGCCCGAACTTCTCGCACAAATTCTTGGCAGCATCACCTCGGATTGGACTGACGTTACCCCCAAGCTTGCCCTGGAAGTGCTGTCGGGCGGGGGAAGGGAGGAGAGAACAATGATTACGATATCAACTTGATTCCTCGTTAAGTTTCCATAAAGTATCTGGGTATCAAAGATATCTATATCGATTCGTGGAGAAGAATTTTGTCATTGCATTTTCTCTCGGAGACTCGAGTTGAACAAATGCTGTGGTTGTGCGAGACAGCCACCTGACTTACACTGATGACCTTGCCTGGGCAGGTGCTACCAGCCTTCTTGCAGCCAATCAGGAAACCGCGGATCACGTAGTCATCGAAGTCCCTATCTGTATACCCGGTCTTGGTGGCCAGACGAACAGACATGAAACACCTGAGATGAGGAAGGATCATCTTGAAGACTTGTGTTACGTGTGCAGGAAAGGGAGACGACTTTCTGGAGTCGCATCTGTACTTGCTGAAAGGGTGAGGTTGGGGTGTGGTCGGGGTGGAGGGGGAGGCGGGGGCATCCTACTGAGGTTGGTGTTAGTCTAAGTTACATTAATATCGAAGAGGACGTCCCACTGTGGATTGCGTTAGAATTACAGTGACATCCTCCTGTAAATCGCATCACCGTTGAAGGGGACGTCCTGTTGAAGTCTGTGTTACCATTACTGAGGACGTCCAGTTGTTGGATACGTCGCTGTGTGGATGTCAGAGGCAAATGTAAAGTGATGTCATCATCTTCTGGTCGTTAACACTTAAACTCTTCCAAAAAAATACTTCCAGTTGTATTGATTTTAGGCAAAATTAGTTTTAACATTAGGTGGAAAAAAGGTAAGTAATTTAACCTTATGTACTAAACAGAACATGTTAATATATTAAACCATATGGAATAAAGAGGAGGTACAAAAGGTGGACATATTATTTCTTTAAGACAAACTCATGAAATTTGGTTTTTGAGGTTGATGTATTGTTACACTAACGACAGAACCACTAGTGACTCACGTCCTCTTGGCCGAGGCGAAGTTTGTGGCGAGGTGAAGAGCCAGTAGAACCAGAAGCATTAGACTCCTGCCACCAGTACCTTCCTGTGGGGGTACAACGGTACAGTGAGGGGGTACAGCGGTACAGTGAGGGGGGTACAACGATACAGTGAGGGGGTACAACGGTACAGTGAGGGGTACAACGGTACAGTGACGGATACAACGGTATAATGAGACTCGACCTAACAGTACCTTCCTGTGGTTGTACAATGGTACGGTGAGACTACATCCGCCCATCTGTACCTGCCTGTTAGGGTACAGCGGTACAGGAAGACCCTTCTGTAAGTCTGTAGTCTCAGTGTCCCAGACGATTGTCAGGACGTAAACAGTCATACCAAAATGATAGCCAGACACCTCCAGCCAGAGGACGTACTAATGTAAACCTTGGATGTAAATGACGAAGACAGAACCATACTGTAAACTTCACACGAACCCATTTCCTTTTTAGTGTCAAACATAGTCATATACTGCAAACGTTCTTCTGCTCCTTCAGGCTTATTATATTACTGGCCTCATGAATTCTTTTTACTCAACGTTAGATGAACTGAAGACAGAAATCTTTGTCTTATTCATAAGTCTATATGGATAAACTTCAGTCTTAAGCACTGTGTGTTAAGAATGAGAGAACATCCATGTATACAGGAAAAAAAGAACTTGTCGAATGATAAGGGGATGATTAAACCAATTCTTGCATATCCTTTGTATATAATGGATGAAATACTCGGAGGGAAAATGTGAATAGATAAATGATGAACATCTACTAACGCCAAACACCATCCGCATTATGATTGGTAGAGGCTCAACATTATACCAACAGTACTACGACCAATAACAATATTGATGCCGTGGCGTCGCAGTGGTAATAATATATATATATATATATATATATATATATATATATATATATATATATATATATATATATATATATATATACACACACAAAGGATCACAATTTTGCGCGTGATCAAGATATTCCTATGAGTCCACGGGGAAAATGAAACACGATAAGTTCCCAAGTGCACTTTCGTGTCATAATCACATCATCGGGGGAGACACAAGAGAGAAATATAAGTCAGTCGATATACAACGAAGAGACGAAGCTAGAACGCCATTTGGTAAGCATGCGATTGGCCAAGACATACAACGAGTGTTCATAAACTTATCATTTTACAAATTTGATCAACAATGAAGTTATCTAATTTGTATAGACCATCACTAATATTAAGATTATAATTCTTTGTGTATTCAATAATAGAAGATTTAATGATATTTCTCGTGGTAACAGAGGTAGAGTTAATAACTGAGATGGCATTAATCCAGTCAATACAATGATCATAGTTTTTACCGTGATTAAACAAGGCATTTGATTCTTGTCCCATTCGTATACTATATCTATGTTGCTTAAGTCTAACAGAAAGATCCGTACCAGTCTGCCCAACATATAACTTATCACAATTTCCACATGGCACTTTATATATGCATCTAAGAGAATTTTCTGGTGAATTCCTGATTAAGATATTATTCATAGTATTATTGTTGCTGAAGGCAACATTTACATTAAAGGATTTAAGCAACATGGGAAGTAAAGTGAAATTATTACTAAAAGGGAGAACTAAAAGATTCTTGGTGTCAATGGGAGGTTTGGGCTCAACTCTATAAAATGATTTCTTTGCTAACTTAAGGGATTTATCAATGAAAGATCTAAGGTACTTTAACATAGAGCCAATAGAATATATCTTCTCAAACTCATCATCAATAAACTCTGGCCTGCAAATACGTAATGCGCTAAGGAACATAGATTGAAATGATGATAATTTAACTCTGCACGAAAGAGCACTTGGGAACTTATCGTGTTTCATTTTCCCCGTGGACTCATAGGAATATATATATATATATATATATATATATATATATATATATATATATATATATATACACAGATCCAGACAGCGAAAACGGGATATGGATGACAAGTTACTCACAGCAGCCATGATGAGCGACGGGAGGAGGTGACGAAGATCGACGCAGGACTCACTGTGAGGGGAGGGCGTGTGGTCATTCGCACCGCCAGCAGGCTGGTATATATATCAGAGGGACGGGGGAGGAGGCCAGGCCGGCACGGGGTTCCCACTAACGATATTCCCTGCAGGGGTGGGGTACGACGGGGAGGAGAGACACTGGGTAAAACCCCGTCGTCTGTTCTTCTCCTGCTCTCCCTCCAGCCCAGACTAATTATCCACTTGTGGGACCTTCACTGAAGCCTTGGTCGGGGAGGGAGAGAGAGAGAGAGAGAGAGAGAGATAGAGAGAGAGAGAGAGAGATAAAATACGCGTCTCCTCGCTCCACTCAGCGCATATTCCTCCCGCTATAAGTAGTGATGAGCTAGTCTTCAATTCGGGAAGTCCTGTGTCATACGACTCCTGCTTTGGCAACCTTCACCAGCCAGAGATGACTGATTTTGACCACCCACTCCAAAGCCTCGTACATATTCCCTAATTCTGTTCTTAGTTTACCTCGCACCGTCCTTCTTCTAATCATTATCATTATTATCATCATTATTATCATTATTATTATCATTATTATTATCATTATCATTATCATTATTATCATTATTATTATCATTATTATCATATACACTTACATCTTTTCCCTTCTTCATCAACGATACGAAAATGATGTAAATATTCTCTATGGAATATAATGACTCATAGGTCATGATTCTAAAGTCTTCGTCTGTATTCACTGCTATATCTCTAAATCTCCAGAGGTTTGAATCCTTTTATACGATTCAGTCACTAACTGAATAAGACTTAATGTACTTACGTTCATGTAGACTATCACATTGTATTGTGTGGCGATTACCGTGCTATGCCAAGAAACCATTACTATATTGTTTATAGTGATTATCGTACTGTACTATCAAGCGATTACCATCCTGTATTGTGTAGTGATTATCATACTATACTATCAAGCGATTACCATCCTGTTGTGATTATCATACTGTGTTATAAAGCGATTACTATCCTGTATTGTGTAGTGATTATCATACTGTACTATAAAGCGATTACCATCCTGTATTGTGTAGCGATTATCATACTGTACTATCAAGCGATTACCATCCTGTTGTGATTATCATACTGTACTATAAAGCAATTACCATCCTGTACCGTGTAGTGATTATCATACTGTACCATGAAGTATTACCATAGTGCACTGTGACTAAAGAGTCACTTACACTTTTGTAAAAGTCTCTATATTACGAGTATTTTGTGATATGCACAAATCAGCAGAAATTTACAGTAAACATTGTTTGTAAAAGTTCACTGACATGTATGACTGATGGTTCTGTCTTTGACAGTGCAAGTGATGGTTTATGGGATCTTATGTGTTACCTGGTTACAACGCAGGTGAAAAGTCACCATTGAAAAAGCAAATAAAAGGGAAGTTGAGTACAGCAAAAGCCCAATAAAAGGGGCTCTGGGATTGTGTGTGTGTATATATATATATATATATATATATATATATATATATATATATATATATATATATATATATATATATATAAAACACAGGATGACAATAAGCCGGAGTTTGTACAATACACAGCAAAATTACTACCCCCTGTCAGCTGGGAACGATGGTGACGTCACATTGTTTACAAATTCCGTTTTCTTTGTGGGCCAGGAGGAATTTTCCTAGTTTCATCCGTGAGTAACTTTAGTTTACCCTCGGCCAAGCATCTCGCTGTGTTTTGATGTATTTTGTATTATATTTACACCCAACTCACCGTCTTCACACTCTATTTCTTGTTTAACTTACTCTGAAGGAACGCTTCTGCAAGTGATGTCGTGTTAAATCTATAAGATACGAAAGCGTTTATGTAAGTTTGTTTAAAGAGATTGTTGAAAGCGATTCCTTTTACGCGATGGAAAGGAAGGCGATGATGAATTACCTTCAAAATCTGAGTGTGTTGTGCGGATAACATTAATGTACCCTACAGCAGTGTGTTATACTTCAGTAGACCAAATGCTTGTGCTGTACAGAAGACCAAATGTGTGTGTTAAACGGTAAACGATATTCATGCATTATACGGTATATCAGCTCTGTATGTTATACGATAAACCAAATGCTTTGATTGGGTGTTAGATCAGCTCTTTGTGCTGTAACGTAGACCAGCTACGTATTATACGGTAAACCAATGTAGCCGGTTTTCAATTTTTCCCCGCAGTTTTTTGCAACTGTCTGGCATCGTTTACATTTCATAAATATTTAAATAAAAAAAATTCACATTCGTAACAAGGCCATGCGTGACAGGCTTACAGTTCACTTCCCTTAATTATCAGTAAATCATCCTGATATGTCTTCCTACAATTATCTTGTAACGTTTACATATCAAATCCCTTTAATGATTTTGCTACATAAGAATGATGGATGAGAATATAAGATATTTTCATGACTAAATGTCAACGCTTACGTATATTCTCCTCTCATACCAGTTCGCTGCTTCCCGCGTCAGCGAGGTAGCATCATGAGCGACAGGGGCTTGAACATGCAGGAAGGTGAAAGGCGTGAATGGAATAGAATGAATTGGAACGATGTGGTATACAGGGGCCGATTTGCTGTCAAAGAACCAGGGTATGTGAAGCGTCCGGGGTAAACCATGGTAAGGTCTGTGGGACGTTATTGTGATTAGGAAACAGTGATTTTGGTAAATTACACAAGACAGCTAGAGAATGGATGTAAGCGAATGCGACCTCTCTTCCTCTATTCCTGGCGCTGTATCATGACTAACTTCTTTCTCATGTTCTCTAATTTTCTTACCACGATTCTACCAAGAGGTCAATATTCATACACAAATCTCACAGAAATCATTCATTCGAACTTCGGCGTTTCACCTTGAGAGAAGCATCATCAGGGACACACATCAAAATACTCCAACTCAGCACAATACGTGTGATGAACAGATGATACAAAAGTTCCACACTCCGAGGCTAAAGAGGAAGAGAGTCTGACTTGGACAGATGGTCGTATTTAGTCAACTTTCTCCTACGCTCTCGTACAACAATTTACAAGCTTCTCGAGTCTCGTAACAAAGATTAGATATCTGCATTCAATCATAATGATGTGCGTCCAAATACAGCCGATTAGAAAAAAAAAAAAAAACTTAATCAGTCCCTCTTAGTGCTCAAGCACAAGTGTTTACCAGAGAGCAAGAGGCAGCCACAACAGAGCCCGTAAATAACCCAACGCCTGGCCAGTTTAATGTATACTACGCGTGTGTCACGCTTAAACTTCCTTTGGTCTCCCTGATCCACGAAGCCACCACTCGTCTCAGCATTGGCTGCGCTTATTATCAATTACCTTTTTTTCCTTGAAGTGTTGATGCCAATGCTCTTTGGGTTATCCCGTTGGACTGTTCGACTAAGAGCTTATTTGGTTCATGGCTGAACCCTTTTTAACTCCACCTTGCAATACTGATTTAAGGAATATGATGGGAATTGCCATTTCATCACATCAGTGGGCAGTCTACGCCACAAAACAATGTTTTCTTAATTCGTGTCAAGATCTAAGGGCGTTGTGATTAGCGCTTTCGGGTATTATGACAACACGCTTACAATCCATCCACGTTCACATCTTCCCTCAGGAGGCCAAGCACTACCTCGCTACATCCACCAACCCACAGGCAGCCCTAGAGAGTCATCCCCGTCCAGAGTTAGGGGGTAACATTAGGGCCCTTTCTGGACGGGGTCCTCCTCATATTTACATACAGACGGAACTCTAATGAGGAAACTGTTAGGAAAATGCAATTGCATATGCAGGCAGACCTTGCCCATATTCCCACCAGTACACACAAAATTACTAAACGTAATCGGTACACACACACACACACACACACACACACACACACACACGTAGACAGAGCGTGTTGATCTGCATCGCTGATCACAAAACTAATAAATCTCAATTTCAAACCAACATTTACAACCAACTGTAAATTTCACTCAAGAAGACAAGAAATACAAAATAACCAATCGTTCAAAACGTAAATAACATTTTCATGGCTTTGAATTAAATCAAATGTTGATTACTACACAATACAGCATAATAATCTTCATAAACAAAATCATATATTATACAGTCACAATACATTAAAGCAAATATACCCATCAAAAAAAGAGAGACGTATAATTAGTAATTGAACATGGTCAATAACTGAATATAACCAGCAACTGGACATAATCAGTAATAATCGGTAACTGAATATAATCAACTAGAAATAATCAGTAATAACCGATAAATGAATGTAATAAGTAACTGAATTTTGTAGACATTTTAACCAAATTTTCGGTAAAGTCTTCGTCTAACTTCCCAAACTGTTCATTGGTGCCGACTGTGTCATTCATGACGTATGACAAACCTCCCTCACCGTTAGAAGTCTTCCCTCTGTCCGTGTCCAGTCAGAAACAAAGTATAACAAGTTAACATCACTATGGCTCCTTGTATGGCACAAGGCACTAAGGCTCCAAGCTGAGGTGTTTGGGTTAACATACACACGACTTAAATATTCTATACAATATATATATATATATATATATATATATATATATATATATATATATATATATATATATATATATAGAACCGACCGAATAAATTCACTCCGGACTATTCATAAATCTAAAAGGGTCTTACTTAAGAAATCTCGAGTATAAGACTATATGCATAATGAGTGTGTCTGTGGTTCATTAGAATTAATACTAACACTTGAAGGCGGATTGCTGATAAGCGTTTTTGTTCTGTTGCAGAAGACGTTCCTTTAGGACAAATCCAAGCTACGGGGAAGGGCCAAGTCATTTAAAGGAACACTCTTTGGTGAAAATGTTGTTTTAGTGAAGTGTAAATAAAGTCTCCAGAGTGTTCCACAAGTAACCTGCCAATGGGCAGCTGGTCCAGATTTAATGAGCTTACGAAAATTATATGTAAGTCGATAACCTCAGCAAAAGAAACTATTGAAATCATCTTATTCAATGTATCAAAAAAAAAAAAAAAAGAATTCTATTATCATCATAAAAGCGGAAAAAAAAGTTAATCGGCATTTCCTTCAGACTATATTATTTACAGAACAATACTTAGTAAACACTAGGAAAAGACCGGATGAAAACGGGGAACACGCTTTATAACGAACTGGGACGCAGTGACGTCAGGCCACTTCCTGTCCTTGAACTGCACCGAACAACGAACCTGAGAGCGGTGTTGTTCACCAGATGATACGCATGTGTGGACCCAAACAACTAGATGTGAACGGCTTCACAGAATCGTGTTTGCTTCGAAGGGTCGAAGCAGTACCATAGGATCGAATGTACTTCATAAGGGTCCGAGTGGCTTCACAGAATCACGTTTGCTTCGAAGGGTCGAAGCAGTACCATAGGATCGAAAGTACTTCATAAGGGTCCAAGTGGCTTCACAGAATCACGTTTGCTTCGAAGGGTCGAAGCAGTACCATAGGATCGAACCTACTTCAAAAAGGGTCCAAGCGACTACACTAGATCGAATCTACTCTAAAGGATCGAAGCGACTCGCAGTTGTTTCCAGCACTGATCATAATAATCTGGTTCTTTACGATTACAATTACAGTTATCTTTAATCCCTTATCGATTCTTTTCTTCCTTTCAGCCTAGGCTCGGGGATAGCTTAGATCCTAGTATTTTTTTTGGACCTGAGTAAAACAGAATCCAGTCAATATATCACCACTGATCTACCACGGAGCATTATAAAAACAAAACATCCATCAAGATCACTGTCTGTTAACTTACAGGGCGCCATATGGCTCGCTAATAGAGCTGACCAAGATCCCCCACATCGCATTAAAATCTATGGATAGAAAAAGAAAAGACGCCTAACCACTCTTCAACTAAGGAAGAAAATCATGATAAAAGAACTTCTAAGGTCAATAATATATCCTCAGGGGACTGGAAAAACTCAATATATGTCCAGTTTCAAAGCTATGTTTGACAAAAAAAAAAGAAAGAAGAAAATGGTTCGTGTGAAGTTTACAGTATGATTCTGTCTTCGTCATTTACATCAAAGGTTTATATTAGTACGTCCTCTGGCTGGAGGTGTCTGGCTATCATTTTGGTATGACTGTTTACGTCCTGACAATCGTCTGGGACACTGAGACTACAGACTTACAGAAGGGTCTTCCTGTACCGCTGTACCCTAACAGGCAGGTACAGATGGGCGGATGTAGTCTCACCGTACCATTGTACAACCACAGGAAGGTACTGTTGAGTGGAGTCTCATTATACCATTGCACCCCCTCACTGTACCATTGTACCCCCTCACTGTACCGTTGTACCCCCTCATTGCACCGTTGTATTCCCTCACTGTACCGTTGTACCCCCTCACTGTACCGCTGTACCCCCCTCACTGTACCGTTGTACCCCCACAGGAAGGTACTGGTGGCAGGAGTCTAATACTTCTGGTTCTACTAGCTCTTCACCTCGCAACAAACTTCGCCTCGGCCAAGAGGACGTGAGTCACTAATGGTTCTGTCGTTAGTGTAACAATACATCAACCTCAAAAACCAAATTTCATGAGTTTGTCTTAAAGAAATAATATGTCAACCTTTGGTACCTCCTCTTCATTCCATATGGTTAAATATATTAACATGTTCTGTTTAATACATAAGGTTAAATTACTTACCTTTTTCCACCTAATGTTAAAACTAATCTTGCCTAAAATCAATACAACTGGAAGTATTTTTTTGGGAAGAGTTTAATAAAGTGTTAACGACCAGGAGAAGATGACATCACTTTACATTTGCCTCTGACATCCACACAGCGACGTATCAAACAACTGGACGTCCTCAGTAATGGTAACACGGAGTTCAACAGGACGTCCCCTTCAACGGTGATGCGATTTACAGGAGGATGTCACTGTAATTCTAACGTAATCCACAGTGGGACGTCCTCTTCGATATTAATGTAACTTAGACTAACACCAACCTCAGTAGGACGCCCCCGCCTCCCCCTCCATCCTCACCACACCCCAACCTCACCCTTTCAGCAAGTACAGATGCGACTCCAGAAAGTCCTCTCCCTTTCCTGCGCACGTAACACAAGTCGTCAAGATGATCCTTCCTCATCTCAGGTGTTTCATGTCTGTTCGTCTGGCCACCAAGACCGGGTATACAGATAAGGACTTCGATGACTACGTGATCCGCGGTTTCCTGATTGGCTGCAAGAAGGCTGGTAGCACCTGCCCAGGCAAGGTCATCAGTGTAAGTCAGGTGGCTGTCTCGCACACCCACAGCATTTGTTCAACTCGAGTCTCCGAGAGAAAATGCAATGACAAAATTCTTCCCCACGAATCGATATAGATATCTTTAATACCCAGATACTTTATGGAAACTTAACGAGGAATCAAGTTAATATCGTAATCATTGCTTCCATCCAGCACTACAAGGGAAAGCTTGGTGGTAAGGTTGACCTAATGTGAGGTAAAACAATCGAGAGATGTTCGGGCGGGAGGCGACCTTCAGATGAGCACTGAAGGAGTGTTTCCCCACACTCTCAACTCCCAGTGTTGCACCGGGTTGCCGACACACACACACACACACACACACACACACACACACACACACCGTCTCACCACACTGCCTTGGATGACTCCCACCGTTCTCTTTGACACGTAAAACACCAATAGGATGATGTTATACCCATGGACCGCACTGTCGCGCTTGTCTTCTGGATTCCATAACTCAGTATGATCTTTGTGTACACGTACAGGACGCCAAATCAATACCTCGGATCCGTTTCATCTCCATATAGGCTTCCTCTCAGTATGCAAGTTCCTAACATTTTCTTATTGGCTACAGTGGCCCTTCCCCCTAACACGTCGGGGGTTACAGACGCCCCAAGCAAGTTCATTCTGGAAATAGTTCATCAGCTGGCACCAGCGCTGGCGCTATCGCCCCACGAATGCCAACTGTTGTTCACTGTGTTGCTGGAGGTACACACCATCGGCTCCTAAGTCATCGTCATACCCAACGAAGGGTGTACACAGACCACCAAACCAGGTGTCATAGGCTAACATGGAGGCCCTTGGTACACAGCCGGGAGGTCATGGGGGACTTTGTTGAACTTTTCACCCCGACTTTCCCTTCGTCCTGAGATCATCTTTCACATAACTTTGCACGTCATCAGACGGACGACCCTAGGCTGCGCAACCTTCCACCATGTTTGGATGGCCAGTGACCTCCCCTACCCATTCATCCTTTAATGACCTCTTCCTTCTTGACCCGGTTGACCTGACAATGACCCCTCCTGCTATATTAATTCTCTGTTAAGCTCCCGCTCAATGACCTATTTGAAACCCTTCTGACCTCTGTTGGATAACATACTACTTTACATCACCAGAGGCCATACCTGTTCGCCTGTGTTGCTCGTCAAAGAGCCTGAAATGATCCAACACACCAACACACTTCAATTCGTACCAAATGTTAAAAAAAAATAATAGCAATTTCGAGGTTAATCATCTCATGATTTTAAGGACTTTTTTTTCTCAATTACAGTGGGCATTTTTGTATTCTAACGCAAAAACCTTTAGACATATAATTAATATCTCCCTGTCACATATTACTGTACCCCTGTCAACCAAAACGTAAATTACTTTACAACTGAAATGAAACTTATACGAATACATAATCTCTCTCTCTCTCTCTCTCTCTCTCTCTCTCTCTCTCTCTCTCTCTCTCTCTCTCTCTCAGTGCTAGGATGCAAGAAGTTTGAGATAATATCAACAAGCACTTAATATCACAGCTGGTGACTCCTAAATAAAACATTGGAGGAGGCAGAGCAAGTCATCACCAAAGTGCCTGCTTACCCCTAGTTATAACAGGGGATGATATCTTTTTCTACGAACTAAATATATAATTTTGGACATCTTGATAAAGCTGTCCAACGGATGTGGGCCAGTGTGTTCACACTGCCTGATATGCATGTTGTTGGCCAACCCTGAGGTGTGTGAGAGAGAGAGAGAGAGAGAGAGAGACTGAAGTGTGAGAGCATCATTTAGCTCATGGTGGTCAAGTGTGACACCAAACCACTTCAATCTAGACGTCTGACTCGCCATTAACATTGATCTTACACTTCACCATCTCAACAGACACGGTGTGTGTGTGTGTGTGTGTGAGGGGAGAGGGGGGTTGTATCCGTTCAACAGTACTTGATAAGACTTTCCACTTCAGGAGCAAGTCCCGCGTCCATCACAAAGTCACCACACTGTGTGTGCGTCGATGCACATCCACTCTCTATTCTTCAATACTCAGCAGACTCCTCTGTTCAACCCTATCTCTACCCATCTTTATATCTTCCCTATTTGTCCTGTGTATTTTTCTGCATATTTCCACCCTTTAGGCGCAGTTAATAAAACGTAATAATAATAATAAAGATAATAATAATAACAATAATAATAACAATAACAATAATAATAATAATAATAATAATAATAATAATAATATGTACCCAGTAGTAATTAAAAGTACTGTAACACTATATTATATACATACTTGTCATATTTCTGGAAAATAAGAAGCAAGACAATAAGACTATAAACAATTTCTCTGCAAGATAATATTCAAAGCTGTTTAGGAAGGGCCGATGCGAAGGCAAAACCTCTGCGAGCGACCACGAATCCGCCGTAGCAGCTAGACGGACGGTACGCGTTTTTCTAATCGTTTTCAGTTTAAAAAAGATAATTACATCACACGTATATTTCATCTTAACTGTGCCTGAATGAATATATTCTCAGAAATAAATAATAATTTTGATGAAATGTGATGGATTTCAATGTAAAATAGGGTAAAGTACTTGAAAACAAAAGACTTGAACTAAACTTGCGATGGCCAAGAGATACTACTGGATTTTTTTTAAATAATTTTCGGTTAAAATAATGTTATATTAAATTGTATTCTTTTCATACTGTGCTTGATATGACAAATTTACGGAAACATATTTTTTTGTTGAAATAACGTACGTTTAAGATGGAAAGTGGGATAAGATTATGAAAACAATCGACTTTCGCTCTCTTTCGTTGTTCAAAAGTTGTTACGTATTCGCTTTTTCGATGATTTTCAGTTGAAAAAATTGTTTCATTACAATAACATTCTATCGTAATTGATTTGAATAAATATTTGAATTGAAATATACAATATTTTTGCTGAAACTACCCACGTACCAGTATAAAGTGTTAAAATAATTGATAGTTAACAATTTGCCTCCGGCGCTCGGTGTTTCAGGCTCAGCGAACATCAATTTATAGGACGTAAGTGTGTTTTTTAGCGATGCTTTTCTGAAAAGCGTCTCGTATGCTATAAAGATGGTGTTTTATTATCCTAATTTGTTGTTCAATTACCCCTCAAAAATTTGGGTCGACCTATACACGAGGCATATAATAAATCAATGATTTCTTTGCCAAAACACAAGGGTCGCCCTATACACAAGGTAGACTTATAAACAAGTTTATAACTACCTTAAATCCTACACTGAAATACACGTACAATCCACCACTGATGTAATCAGCAATAGAAAATGTATATACATGGCATGGTACTTTCACAAAATATACATAAAAAAATACTCATCTTTCGTGCACCATAAATAGAATATATGCCATTATTTGTACAAATCAAAACCTTACCTATTTACTAGTTTAAGGAAATGACAACTGAGACTTACACAAATATTTTGGACAACAAGAGACCTTAAGTCTCTGAAGCCATAAGACTATTTATCCTCCCTAATGAAAACGCAAGTATTAACGTCAAACAAAACCCAGTACAATAAAATACAATATCTTTTTCCCGATGGAATTGCCAGTAACAGATATATTTGTATCATATACCCGAGCAATTTACGTGTACCTTACCTGGGGGTTTAAGTACACATGTGTAACATCACCAATTTACGTGTACCTTACCTGGGGGTTTAAGTACACATGTGTAACACATCACCAATTTTTCGTAAATCATCTAAAATGCCCAACAAAACAGCTGCAAATTGTTACTCAGATTCATGCAGTAGAACAAAAAACAAAAATAAATCAGCAAACACGCATTATTCGGTGATATGTCCGTGACTTTCATTTCCTCTGCAAGTCACCGCATTCTAAGATATCCAACGGTAACGGGGGACCATAAGTGGGAACTAGGGTTTAGAGTGGGGAGTGTTGTGAACAATAGTGATTTGCGATGGAGGAAGGTCAGAATCATTTGAGACCCTCCAAAAACAATTTCAACAGAATCAAACGTAATCTAACAAGATTCGCTGGATGTCTGAAACGTCAATAATACCAAAACATCGAAGCATATGTCACTGAAGCCCATTGTAACTGTCAGACGACACTCATCCGTCGCTAGCTCCAAGTGCTGCAAGGATAAGTGTTGGTTTGAAACAACCCAACCCGCCTAACCAAACCCCCAAACCTCGATCCTTAGACGCAAGCCAACCTCATCGAACATTATGATCACAAAACCTCTTAAATATTAATCTGAAGTCACTATGTTCAATAACAAAGTAGAGATAGAAAAATAACCATTGTCGGCAAAATAATATTTGATATACTAATGCCGATAATGTCAGGAAAACAGTCATTTCGAAACTATCATCAAACAAATTGTTACTATTTACCTTGCTTCTGTGGCGTTGAGGTATTCTACAAGCTTGCAGCACTTTACAAATCGTTCTACCTGCTTAAAATCCACAACAAATTCACCTCACACAGTATAAAGACTGACGTTCTCTCGTGTCAAGGCCGTTGACAGCAATGCTGAACATCTGAAGCAGTCCGGTAGCAATTCAACGATCAATTTAGAAATCTTAGGAAACTAAGTCCCCAGTGTCGTGATGTCTGCAAGTTGTAGTTAAGATTTTAACCCATAGATGGCAGTCATATTAGCATAGCACATCTATCGTCTGTATTAAAGATTAGCTGTAGGAGTAGTCTCAGTTTTTATATGGAACTGCAAAAAACGTTGGCAGTTTTATTCCGGAAGATATCATATTATATTGCCCTGAAATTACTGACGTTTATTAAGCAGAAAGAAAAAATCGTTTCAGCTGCCAAACGGAAGTCATCAGAGAAGGGCGAGATGGTGAATCGGGTAATAATTTGCCCAGTGCTCCTTAAGAAAGCCTCTCCGAAAGTCTCAGATGCAGGGAGATGATTTGACACTTAAATTGAAAAGAGTAGATAAGTCATCCCCCTTCAAAGTAGATGGGGAACATCATCAAACAGCGAACGACCCTGACGTTGTCAAAGGTATGACCATGAGTGAAATATAGAAAATAAGAAATACTCGCTTCTAGAGAAAACTGTTAAGGGGAGTCTCAGGAATTTCATGGTGTTTTGAAGGGGGGTTCGTCATGGTTCGAGGGCATAAGGACAAGGAAGAAATTAATTGACTTAGGCATCATCGGAGAATTTAACCCCTTCACCCTGACCCAACAAAAAAAAAAAAAGATTAAAACATTATTCGTATCATAACATTGAAAAATATAGTATATTATTCCTTTTTTATATATATACATTCTCCTTTGAAAACTTTCATTTCATATCGCTTGTTATGATCTTTAACTTGTCAAAACGCACAAAAACGAGAGGATTATCCATCATCTATCCTCACAGATCAGCAGCATTTGAATGTCTCATATATAACTTCCAAATATAAGCAACAACTGATACTAGCAGAATTAGATAATTTTTTTTCTTTTCTGAAAATCAAACATATATTATAAAAGTATCCATACATAAGTGTGGCAAATATCCAAACCACACCTGTGAATAAATTGCTATGATTTATTTGACACTAATATCCATTTCAACATGATGTCTGGTAAGTGATATTGCAGTGGGTCAACTGCTGATTTGTAAGAAAAGATTACAGAAAGCAACATATAGCTACAGCAGTATATATATATATATATAAAAGGAAAGTCTGAACATTTCTGAACTGAAACTGGCGAATTTGCAAAAACAGTTGATGAGACACACATTCATGCAAATCATAATATGAAGACATAGATGTACTAGTACGTTAGTTAAAATCCAGTCTTACGTAAATGTAAACTTGTGTGTGTGGATTTAGGGACCCTGAACAATTGTCACAGACATTAGTGAAGGTGTGTGTGGCTGTTTTCTCTCTTAATGGGCTAAAATTATTAAAACATACTTAACTAGCACTTTAGCTATAAAAATATAAGATGATAGCCAGGTACCTCATCAGTCCAAACAGCAGTATGTTATGATTTGTTGCCATCCACAATCAATCAATCCAATTTATCAACCTGACCTGTAAAGATTATGGAAAACTAAGTTAAATCACTTCAATAGAATATCAATTTCATAAAAGACTCTAAAAGCAAAATAAAATAGAATATTGTGTGAGACTGAGCCATGAAAGAAAGAAAAAAATGTATCACTGAGTCAAAACAGAACTAAACCGTTCCATATCTAATAATGCACCCTAGCTCTTATCTGTTGGTTTATCAGAATTTTTCCATTAAACAACCTTGGTTTTCAAATAACAGAATCCTAATGACGACAAAACCAAAAATATCTGACATTCCACACCACATTAGGAAAATATGTGATAAAATGAAAGATATCTAATTTCATCATTTATTTCCTTACAACGTATTCCTTTTACAAGAAAATGTGACCAGTCACTAGAGCAATAAGAAGTTACGGGGAAGTTACATCCACTCCCAACTTGTGAGGATTCTAAGGACCCATTTCTTTTCATACCAGAACTAAGCAAAAATATTAAACACTACTGAGCTATTGTCATATAAAAATATAGCTATGAGATCACACAAATCATCCAAGCATTCCATAGCATAAATATATTCCTATCATATTTATTGTTTCCTCCACAGAAATATGGAGCATTTACGCATCTAGATTTGCATCATGTAAAATGTCCACAGTTAGTCTCAAGCATACACAACAGGTTTCTGTAGCATGATCACCCTCATTGTTGTCTTTGTCACTTTTGAAATGATGGTTTATTAATATAATATTCTGCAAAAAAAATCTAATTATTGTAAAGCTCCACCTGGTTACATGTAATAAAAAAATAAATAACAGTTTAGCATTTACATGATCTATATATAGTCTTCCTGGTATACAAATAAGATAAATGCCACCAGCTTGGTCTGTAAGAAAAGAGAAATACCTATGGGAGTCATCCAGAATACATAAGGATAGGGCAAAAGTACAAAAAAAATAGAAAATATGACAAACATAATTATTTGATACTGCTCTGTAAATGTGGTCAAAAATTATTACAAATCAAAAGTCAGTAGATTTTAATCAAAAATGCCTTCACATTTGCTGTTTCCTTATTTGTTATGTTGAAGTTGTTTTATGAGTAATGGAAGCCAACCCATCTTACTTCATGATGTAAAAATGTAAACAATCCAATCTACTGATGCAGAATACACAGGCAGATAACAGTAGTTGTAGTGGCCAATATCCTTCCTTTCAAAGTTGTTTCTATGCCTTGGTTTAGATATCAAGGCAACAAGTATTCACTTCACAAGGCTGACTAATATAAATGTATCAGTTATAGTTCACTTTTTCTTATAAAAAGCTTGAAAACATACACCTTAGTTTTATCTAACCCTACTTTTTTTGATGAGTTATGAATAAAGAGGTTCATTTTGAGTTCAGTAATCTTTTAAAAGTACTCATGTGTCAACTTACCAAAAATAATGAGTTGCAATATCGGTAATAATCTGTCAGTGATTTCTGACACCTTAGTGGAAGTCCTATGTGGAGTTTATATATTCACTACATCTTGTAATAAGGAATACCACTGCACTTGTAAATGAACACAAACTATATCCAATGTAGTTTATCTAAACTTTTTCTCCATACTCATGCCTTCTCTCCTCACCTAAGTAAAACTTGCCAAAGAGACAACACATAAGCTAGAAGAATGATCATCTGTAAGTGACAAGACTCCATTCTTGTAACACCTGACGTGATGGGATTGAAGAAAGCTTGCACCCGCGCTTCACTGCCATTGTGAGCATGACAGGGCAAGTCAAGAGCATGACACAGTAAGCCATACACATCCACTTGCTCCATAGCTCCAACCTCAACACCCTTAACAAAGGCTGCAAAGTTGAACAAAGATATTTCTTTAGCTATTAAGTTAGAAGGAACACAATTTCAGCTATCATAAATCTTTTAAATAGAGGTCTACTTTATTGGTATGTTATAAAGAGAAATCCCCAGCAGTAACAGAAATTTTTAGTTCTGATGTGTACTCTACTGAGAGATCTCTATACTTCTAATAAAGGTACAAAAAGTTAATGATTTGAGTAGTGATGTTAGATTGGTATTTTCCTTGTGGCTGTAAGTTAAAAGAACACAGTTATTTAACAATAAAACTGAATGAAAACAACTTTTTTTCATGCAGTCAGACAAAAACTTTTATATTAAAACAAAATAATTTATCTGAAGAACTTTACATGAAAAATTTTAATGCCATATATCGAGGTAATGCCCCACGGAAAAACCTACTCTTCTTTCCAGGGTCAGTGACGATATCTCACAACCAATGGGAAGAAGACTTAGCACTGATGAACAACATAGCCATATATATAGTTTCAACTTTCTAATGATCCTCACCCATGCTTTATAAATCAAAACATGGCCATAATCTAGCCATGCTTTGAAACATATAGATATCTATAAAATGATAAGATTTCACATTTCTATTTCAAAAAATTTCTAAGTCCATTTATCAGTAGGTTTGAAAGGATGGTTATTAATGTATTTTCCTTCATTTCTTGCTATGTTCCCATGTATTTATCAGTTCACTTGCCACTTGCAAGCATGAGGGCTAGATGTGATTCCTAGAAAGGACAGAAATCTTAAGCTACTTTTCTTTCCTATTCATCTAGAAATACAAAAGTATTCAATAAGAAGTGGGATGCTGTCTTGAGGCAAAAGTTGGGTTTCAAAATGAACTAGAGGAATAATGGCTCTTAGCCTAGCAAAACCCAGGGGTGAATACAAATGCTCTATTCCCTATCCTTCTTCAACTGATTCAATGTGTTAGAAAAAAATAATGATGATACTTACAAGGGCCAATAGCATAGAGGATCCCATGCATATCTGGATTCTGTCCTTGTATATTGTCAAACCCATGGTTTCCTGGAACCTCTGATGAACCATGGGGCATAGCATTTCGCAGGTCAAGGTTCCTGATAATGTATCCTGAGAGGATGGAATGTGAGATATAGCTGTGTAGAATTTATATATCTCTATGGACTTCTGTCTCTTTTAGTAGGATAGGGTTATGTCTCTGTAAGAAGGGGATCATATTGTTTTTGTTCACTTTCTTCTTAATGTTTTTATTTGAATTAATTTTTTTTCAAAAACCTAACAATCGGCCTTTGAGTTGACCCCCAAAGGATGATAAAAAGGAATATCTTTAGAAGATGTAATTCTTCCTGTCTCATAGGACACAAAATGAGCAAACTGCAAGATGCAAAAAATTTCTTCTCTCCTCAAAGTAAGTTTGTAATGAAAATTATTGGCATTCTTTCTTACCCTCTCCTTTGAAACTTATCACTCTCTTGCTCTTGTATTTCATCGCTCACCAGAAACAAAATAATCAGATGTATGCTTACTCTGGAATGAAAATATACTTTCATTTACCTTCCTTTGCAATGACTATCAGTTCAAGAATAAGCCGATGGGTCTTATAATGATAAACTTCTGGGAGGTCTTTCTTTCTGTAGACATCAATCTTGTCTCCCACACCTGGACAATTTCTCAAGCTTTCTATCACCTGTAAAATGAAAATAAGTTGACAAACTAAACGAATGTGTAAGACATACACAAATATTGTAATGTGACATTAAATAATACCAAGTGTAACTCACTCAGCATAGAAAATGAAATCTTCCTTTTCAGTGATAATTAAACACATAGAAATCATCACTGCTATGCCTATTTTTATGTATCATATATATTATGAGGTACCTGTAATGTAGTTGGAGAAAGAAACATAGCTGCCATGTAAGGTTTCACTTCTTAATAATTCTTGGCTGTCCTTAGGACAGAGCAGAAAAAGGCACCCGAGAGATGTGGGATATATTCATGAGGTGTCTACAAAGGCTGAGCTGTGGTCTCTGATGAAATACCTTTAAATGCATACAAGTATTCTTCAGTGAACCTTGTGGCTATACAGAACATATATAAGTAAAACTGCCTTTATTTCTATTATAACCATTATTATCAAAAGTATCATTAAATAACCCCATGATCCCTTTCACTGAAGGGGCTCCTGCAGCCTAAGTCTGCACTACTTCCAATAGCAGGGAAATAAGAAGTTCCTTGACAACTCTCTCTCATCAACAGACAATGACACAGCCTCACCATCATCCCTTTTTCAAAATAGTTAGAGTATGGTAATGCCAAACTGTGTATTACGTACTTACTTGCTTCATACTGCTTACTGAATGTATCATAATACCTTTTATGAAAAATCTTTGAATACACATAATTCTTAAAATTATAGAATTACGATAATTGACAATAACATTCTAAAATCCTTGGAGCTATTATACTGGACAAATCAAAGGCTTATGATCACAAGTTCCTTTGTTCCACAAGGGATCTAGATGCTTATGAAAAAAATCAAGGGTGCAATGTCAAGGAGTTTTTAACCCCAGTTTCACAGATTAAAGATTCTGCATTCTTTCCTACAGGAAAAACTACTGCACTTACTATATCATGTGGTAATACAATATTCCTGACCAAACAAATGTGCAAACTTTTTTATACTGATTATCTTCATGGTCTATAAAAAGAAAATTCTGCCACTTACTCTGTAGAAACAAGGGGTTTAAAACCTGACAGATTCTACAAAAACTATACCTTCTCTAATCCTACTCTAACTTTAACCTATGATGTTTCAGTCAAAATTTTCCTTTTATTTGGAATACTGTTGATCCATATAATTCAATTATAAGCATGACAATCGATCAAATTCTATCTTCCTACATGATATCAAATTCTTACTAAAATACTAATATCTATCCTTTGCCTGTAGGGGACTTTAAACAGTTAAGCACTTCAAAATAATCAATCTTACAGAAGAAATCTGCTTAAAGCATTGAACAAATTATTTCACCATGGACACAATAGTACTGTGGTTTTCTTCCCATCCTATTTTGTCTTAATGTCTACCATAGTCTTCAGAAACAAGTGGAGTAAGCCTGATAGCAACTAAGGGAACAGTAGGGTGCATACACAATAAGTCATCAGCCATCTGCTAATAAATGAGCAGATTAGAGCGAGTTGGAATTATGTGCTATACTGGGGTCAACATGCTGTCAATGGACTGAACCAAAGCATGTGAAATGTCCTTGGTAAACCATGTAAAGGTCTGTGGGGCCTGGATGTGGATAGGGAGCTGTGGTTTTGATGCATCACAAATAACAGCTAGAGAATGGGTGTGAGTGAATGTGGCTTTGTTTTTCCTGTTTTCTAGCACTACCTGATATGTGTACCTTTCACATACAGCCTTTTACATGTTTACATGTACTATGAGGCTATGTGTACAAAGCCTATCCATTTTGTGTAGCATGGTGTAAACAGTTTAACAATACTCTGCAAGATGATTGAGAATAAACACAATCTACTCATATGGCAATTCACCAAATCAGTTTTGCTTGCTGTAACATTCTGTTGTATCTACCAAGCATTATATAAGAATATACCTAGTTAATGCTACAGTTTATGAGAGCACTCTTTATATTTTTATGCATTTAAAAGTATGTAGTTTTTTATTTGTTTACATAAGTACTGTGCACCAGAGTGGTGGTAGTTTACCTGTTCTGAGTAGCCAGGTGTAGGCTCAATGTTGAGGTATCCACTTCCCTTAACTGCACCAAGGATTTGTTGGTCATCAAGGCAAGGTGTCACATCCAGGTAATGGAAGTCATCTGAAGATGTCTCAGTCATGCCATGGTCACTCACCAACACCACATTTGTCTATGGCAAAAAAATGATGTTAGATGCACAAGGGATACTAAGGCAAGACCAAAGGGTAACATACAAACATTTGAAACATGAGAGAGATGAACTGTTTAATCAGCTCACTATATCTTCAATGGATTCTTCTTACTCTTTTAATGCTGACTGTATTTCTCTCAGCACTGGTATATTAATGCTTACTTTTCCTTGCAAAATCAGTGAAAATGTTACAGAGTTTTAGATAAAAATATGAAAAAACCTGCACCACCTTATATTTTCGACTGAAGAAACTTGCATATTTCAAAGAAGTAATCTGTTACAGTAAAAGAAATAATGCATTGTATAGAAAAAATGACAGGGCTTACAGTTGCATGCCATTTACAATGAAACCATCATATTTTACAATAAAATGAGAGATGATATGCTAAAATCAACCAAACACATGTGGAAGTTTTAATATCTTTATAAGTGATCTTCAATCATATAACTCCAGACTCCTGCGGAAAGAAAAATTTCTCAACAAGGTTGTACTCCTTTTGTTCAGTGACAATGATTCAACCTCAATGAAGTTGACTTTCCACATGAAGTTCATAACTTCATGCAGCTGAGTTCAGTAACACTAAATAGATAAATTGCTATTATTATTCAAGAATGTAGAAAAAACTGAAAAAGGAAACTTACAACAAACCTACAGTAACACTTCATTTATACTAATATAAAACTTCTGATACTAATCAATCAACAAAGCGTTTGGTGTGCGATTTACCGTGTTCATCATGCCTCTAATAGCCAGAGCATCCCATAACCCTTGCAGACCAGAATCCACTTCTCTGATGACAGCATCCACCTCTCCAGATGCAGGTCCATAATTGTGTCCCTGGATGTCCACAGCACCCTCATAAACCTGGGGTATATATCATACCCGATTTAACATATGTACTAACATACTTTGTTTAAGGCTAGTCACATGCAAAACTTGATCTTAAATCTTTTATATGCCATGGGTGATGTAAATGGAGAAGGAAGAAAATATACAAAGTATAACATGGCAGCGGATAATCATGAATTGAAATATATAAGGGTAGCAATAAGTGCTATATAACAATATCATCAGTTCTTTCTGCAATGAAATATCAGATGAAAATGATATAATCTACCATAAAATTTTACTTCTGGTTGTGGCTCTTACTTTCACTGCATACTACCAAACATTATGAACTTCAGAGTATGTGTGTATAAATAGGGTGAGAAGTGCATCAATGCAATACACACATGATGGTCAATCCCCTTACCCCAGGCATCAACACACTGGTCATAAACAAACTGAATACCCTTAAAATTCTTACCAGCACCATCTTAGTTCAAAACAAGAATTCCTCAGTATTCTTGATAAACAATATATTCACTCAGCAATAAACTACTCACCTGCCTGGATGTCACCTCTTCAAAAGCCAGTGTGACAGACTACATATCATGCAAAATCACAAGAATCAATGTTTGATTAGCAAATACAAACAATCCCTTTGCAACAACACATGAACCCCTTCAATCCGAATCACTTCATAACCAACTAACCATGTCCAAACAGATACAAAAAGCTCAACCCTACTCCACACATTAGCAGCCTATACTTACAGATTCCCCTACCTCTAAACAAACACACAACACTGACATAACATATTCACAGCGTAATGAACTGACAAGTATGAAACATACCATCTTGTAACTATCTTAAACTTCACTCCACCAGACATACACACATCTGGACATGTATTTCAAAGGCAGATAGGTCACTTTCTAATCTGCAGTCTGGATAATACATATCTGCAATATTATTAACATAGAATAACTGCTTTGATGTGGGTCAAGCAAGGGGGATATTCTTTTTTTACAGGTGGTGAATATCAAGCACAGATATAATATATAATCAGTTTTGTTGACACCCAGTAGACACTCTTAATCTAATTTCCTAGGAAAATAACCATAGATTATTGGACTTTCAAAAACCAACTCCCTCCTCTCATACTGCCCACCATAACCAGCTGGTAGCCTTCATGCTGGATCATATCAAGCGCCTGATGGAGATGGTTTATGAAGTACCGAGGGGTAGGTCCTATTTCTTCATAGGGTACACAGTACTTAGGCAGAACGCCTTCCCATGGTACATCACACCTGCATGAATATGTAATCCATTAAAGGTAAATTCTTGATCTAATGCATAAGGTTATACTCAAGTTTGATACTACATGCTGGGTTTGCATACAGATATGAAGGGAAAATCTTAAAGTGATATAGAATGGATATAAAGGACGTACAAAGTTTTATCTGGGAATATATATGTCTAGACATGTGTAATATGTGAACCACACACACTTTACAATATATATATGTACAACACAAATTATAAAGGTATATAAAGATTTCAAACCTCACAAAGTCGTCAAATGGTTAAATAAGTCTATTCCTTTCGTGCAATAGCATTAACCCGACCCCTACACATCAGTTTGGAAGGTCACCACTAACCTGGACCAATGGAAGAGTGCAGTGTCTTTATTGTTCTTGGTAGCAGTGATCCAGAGTGGCTCAGCATCAGTCCACCAGACAGGATCTGCTGTGCTCTCTAACTCAAACAAGGAAAATGCCTTTTTATGCTCAAGGTCATACATGAAATTACCAACAATGCCATGGTTTTCTGCATATAGACCTAGAAAGAAAAATTTTTAGTAAACAGTGACCACATCTACATACTGCAATCCTACAAAGTTATTCAACATGTCAAAACATACAATCCGATTTAATAATCAGTCAAATTGCTCATGTAAGTCTTTTCACGAACAATTGGTAAACTTCAGACTTCTACCACACTTACCTGTAACAATGGTACGCCAGTTTGGAAAGGAATCTGCTGGGAAGACTGGATTTAGATGCTTCGCGCTGACACCTTTTGTGATCATTCTTTCAAATCCAGGGAGCCCATCTCCTCTATGCAGATCGAGATAGTCCCATCTGAAGCTACAATAGAAATGTAAATATCCCATTTGTACTGTAAGTGCAAAAGTATATGAAAATATCTATACTCATTCACTCAAAAGCGACGATCATGATTATTTCTCCTGCTATGGCCTAAATGGCCTTTTGATAATGAATGAATTTCACTAATATGATTAAAGAGAATTTTTAGCTTCCAAAAACTATGAACATCTCATTTTCTTCTCTTGGGGGGTGGCACTACGGTGACTCGTCAAAATACCTCCAAAGCACAAAATTTAAGATATATTTCCATGACCAACCTTAGAGGTGAAGGTCCTCTTGCCCTAAACATACATTGGCGAAAAGGGATAAAAATCAGTGAGAAAAACTAAAAAGAATGTCATTTAAAGGATAGAAAAAACATAGGGCACTCTTGCTCTAGTATAGAATTCCATCTCTCTCGTGATCTACTAACATTCAACCATCCCATCAACACAAAGAGAACATCACTTTCAACTACTTCTCTTCACCCAATTTCAGCTATAATGCGTAAAATATCCATCTCCATTTCTCTTGTATCTCATGACTTAGGACCACTAAGGTTTCACATCCATTAAACGGAAATGGGTAAAAATAAACTAATAAGCAAACTTAGATTCTTTAAGTTTACCAGAGCTCTCAGTTTACCCTAGGGATGATGGCTTTGTAACTGCCATGCACAGCCTTGCAACAGGCATACACATTCTTGTAACGGTCATGTATAGCCTTGCACAGGTCTGTATCATTTGTATATCATAGTCAGGCTTATAACAGGCGTGTACAACTTGTAACAACTGCAGAGCCTTGAAATATCCATATACAGTCTTCCAACATTCGTGTATACTCTTGTAACAAGTTCCTGCCTTCCCCATTATCCTCTGTCTATTAGGTGCCTGCCTATCCTCTCTCTGCGTACCAGGAGCCTTCCTTGCTAACCTTCTATTCAAGGTACTTATCTCATCACCTGTCTATCAGGTGCATCATCCCAACTCATCTCATCTAGCAATGCTAAATATAACCTTTGATTCTATGTACTTTATAGCAGAAGCGTAATGCGACTCCTCTGCATAGACGGAGACAAACAGATTACAACGGGCGAGAATATGAAGAAACTGACACACAATAAGACATCCTCACAGGCAACAGATAGATAGACAAGTACATAAGCAGCAGGCAAGGCAACTCTATAAACGGATGAATGGACATGATAAGGGTTGCATTTATACATATATACAAAGTGACAAATTCTTATAAAGGCAGATAAGTAGACAGATATATGAATAAACACAGAATTATACAAACATCCGGATGAATGAAAGGACAGATGAAAGAACTGGGAAAAGATAAATACAACTGAAAGCTATAAGTAGATAACAGTTAAGCATTCCAAAGTACGGGGCCTCTACCAGACTGTCTATTCATGCAACATCCATCCATCTATCACATATCACCTACCCATCTATCATGATGAGGATCATATCTGGCGTGGGCAGCGGAGAGGCCACGGGAGTGGGTGGCGCGCTCCATACCCCTACACAGCCCCACAAGAGCAACACAGACACGACCCGCCCACGCCACATACCTCCCACGTCAGCTGCCACGATCATCTCCAATTATCACTCTAAAAAAAGAATGAAAAAATATATCATAGTATTCATTGATCATAAGACCAAATCATATTAAGAAGTATATTCGACACACACATATGTAACCAATGTCTTGCCACCAATCTAAAAAATGACGTATTATGGGCTCGGTCTACCAAAATGAATTAGGTCTACATATATTAGTTTACATTCAGTGTCCATGTAAATGTTCTTGAGCAACTTGCAATGTGTGTGTTTATGAAACTTGCCTATGTACTGCTTTGCAACCCATACATACAAGCCTACTTGTGTGTTGGGCGAGTATTGATATACAGAATACATGGGGCACCTCAGCCCCACTCTGCAACTTTCCTCTCATTAACCTGTATTTGCATAACTATACACACCCATGGCTAACGAGTGCCTGTAATGTTCTTACCCATGTTTTATTCATATAAGGAATTGCTTGCATGCTCTCTGCGCCTGGTCTTGGTCTGAATAGCTCAAGCACAAGAGCGAATCAGAATTCCAAAGTTTATTCTCAAGAGAAACGGGTGAGGTAAAGTCGAGTCCAGACGTATGCCTTCAAACTGTGTCGTATTGACGTGGAGAACCATCGAGGAAGGAGAAGCCACAGTTGTCCTGACGATTGCCGAAACAGAAACCTTGTAAATGAACGCGAGAACCATAAATTTTGCAGAGAGCAGAAGGCAAAGGAAGGGAGACTCTAAACAAGGAAAGAAACAGGTATATGACAATTATGGTGATGGTGCAATAGTACATGGGGCTCTTCCTCCTCAGCCCATCTTGCCCGTACATTTAAATCTCTCGACGCTTGCAATATTCCGCCCACGCTGTAGCATAAAAGAGCGGCATATGATTACACTCAATGGTTCTGAGAATTTGAAGTGACACAATCATCAAGCTCGTTATAACTTCGTGAGGAGCTGAATTATGAGGATGTCTGATTGTATGTCCAAGAAGGCTGAGGACAGAAAAGGAGTGGATCACAGTGCCCCGTCTGACACCGTAAGGAAAACTCAAGGCCGACCTGTAGTATGAGATGCAGAAGTCCCATAGAAACAGGATCTAGGCAAAATGGTAAAAAGTAAGCACAGCCCCAGGGTAGGACGTGAAACAATCCAGAGACTATGACAAACTTAAAGAAATTCGGTAAACAGTCAAGTGAAGATTATGGTATCAGCTGAAATTCCGGATGAGATGGCTTCAAACTTAGGGGGCTTGAAGTCCGTCTCTTACTGTACTACGCTATGCACACACTCTCCACTCTCGTAGCGCGCAATATACTTCGAGATGAAAAGTGACACAGTGGGAACATCAACGGGGTAGCGCAGGCTCTGAATGAACCACGAGATTGGGGCAAGTGGTGTTTACTGAGGGAAAAATCGGTGTCAAGGCCGTGAATAATGGTGATGTCATTGGTGATGGAAGCAAGTGTTATGGGACTACGAAAACCAGGGAGGAGTCAGCGCTGCAACTGCTTGAGGTCTATATGCTAGCCTGTCGTCAATCAGAAGAGTCAGCATCGTCACAGTCCTACGACATATTAGATTTTGCTGCACTCAGCAGCCACACTCGTCCTGTGAGCGGTAGCGGAAAATTATTACCGACACGACAAAGGGTCTCTGTCAGAACCCTACCCCACTGAGCTGATAGATGATTATAAGTTGCTCAAACGTTGAGTCATCATTATAAGATTAAGGTCCTACATATAGTGAATTCTTCTACTAGATGTAAAAAGCGGATACAATATCAGAATTTCTTTTGGTATTTTACCTCCAACAATAATGTTGCAGAGTATTACCACCTATCCCATAAAGGTTTTAAGTGCGCTGGGATTCTCAAAATGTTATAAGTGCGCTGGGATTCTCATCATCCCATGGGCTGGGACCCAAGTCTCTTAAGGCATAAGTGTTACGTGGGATTCACGAAAGGGCAGGAAGTTTTAGCTTATTACATAAAGGCTTCCGACACATGCATCGTTCGTGTGTTTGGAGGTAGGCTGTGCGTCCTCTGGTTGTGGACATGGAGTGTTCCAATACGTCCAATGGTCGAGCTCCACTTTGCTCATCCTGAACGTCAACACTCTCCCACACACACGCTCCTCGCTCACTCCCTCCCACACTCCCTCATCTCTTCCCTATCTACCTGTCGCTTCCCTCTCTCCCACGCCTCTCTACCTACTTCCCTCCCTCTCTTGCCGGCCTCCCTCTAACTCGCCCCCTACTCTAAAGCCTCTCCAACACATCCCTCCTCCGCCCAACTCTCCTTATCGTCTCCTAGCCTGTATATCACCCCCCTGTGTACTGCTTCAGTCACCTCTGGTTCTACTTCATTGTCTTCATGGGTCTGCCTTTCCGCCTCACATTCTCCCTCATATTCTGCTTCTAGTAACATATGTACCTTGAACAGTCATTCCTTCTACGTTTGTGCCCAAAACAAGACGCGCTCCATGCTTCCTACTAACGATATCAAAAGAAATATTGAGTTTTTGTAAGTACTTATCTGTTTAACCTCCCGCAGGACCTACTCATGGTACTTTACAAATCCCTGCGTTATTGTAAGTACCTCCGTAACTACCCATGGGCCCTACTTATGGTACTTAAAAAGTACCAATGTAACTCTCCCCCCTTCCCCTCCACTTCACTTAATCACTCGGCTCTTTCCATTATCTACCCTTTGTTCAACTCCCCCCCCCCCCCCCCCCGACACTTCAATCTAAAGTATTTCATTTTTCCCCACTCTCACTTTTATCACATTCACTGGCCTCATACCATATCCTGCTTTGTCTCCTTCCAGTCATTTGTATTCTTTCTCCCGCTCTCCTTGCACTCTCACAACACTCCTCTCCTATCCATGTTTCTCTCTCCTTTCTCTTAATATACCCACACTTATCTTCCTTGCTATTCTCTATTCTTTCCCGATTATTCCTTTCTCTTGTCTATATACTCTCCCTATACTGCTATTTCCACTCTTTCTATACACTTCTACTTCTCTTTTTCCATGTTTCCCCCAAATTTCTTTTTGCCTACACAAGTTTAATCTTCTTTCCCCCTCTTATAACTGTGTTTTTTCTTTCCTCCACTATTATTCACTCTTCCACCCTCTTACTGTACACATTCTCATTATTTCTTCCCTCTTCCCTTCCGTTCACAATTTTCTCTACGCCACCTGGTTCCTTTCTTACAATCTTAATCGTCTTTATGAATTTGAATGTAGTCATCCCCTATCTAATTATTAAATCAATCATAAATTGATTTTTTTCTTCAAGCGTTTTTTTCATATTTTTGTCTCAGCCTTTCCAATTTCATTTTTTTTTCTACTTCCCAATCAGACCTCTCCTATTTCTCATTCTCCCGTCCCTATTTCCCATATATCACAACCTTTTTCCCATCTTTATCCTTTCCTATTTTCTATATTTCTCCCCTTTCACAGTTCCCCTATTCTGTTTCCCACCTTTGATCCTTCCCTATTTTCTCAATTTTCCCTCTCACTTTCTCCTCATTGCTCACCTTTGTCGTCTCTTATTTCTCAGGTATCGCATCCTACATCAGTAAAGCATTCCAGGCTCAGCATTTTCGTGCTATCGACAGTATGGATTCCCAGTGACACCTGTGCATGGGTGGCGTTGAACTGAGCGCTGGTAAGAGAGAGAGAGAGAGAGAGAGAGAGAGAGAGAGAGAGAGAGAGAGAGAGAGAGAGAGAGAGAGAGAGAGAGAGAGAGAGAGAGAGAAACTCCTCAGAAATATTCCAAAATCGAACACTTGTTCCTTCAAGGAACCAAACACCCAAAACCCTACTAGTTTGCTAGCCTAATAGCCTTCATTCAAGCAAGCATACAAAAAAAGCGAGTCGACTACGTCCCAGGCAGCTGGTGATACAATGACCTGCCTGCCTCAGTGACGGGAAGACAATGAAGACGATAATAAGAGAAGAGGGTAGAAGAGTACACGTCTATAACAATGACAGACCTCAGACCCCAGGCCCGCACGAGGGTCTGAGTGCGTTGCTCTTGGCTCCTCCTAGTCATTTATGGATTTCCGATATATTCGTAAAGAGATGGGGGAAAGTCGCCCACCATAACTCGACTGGAAAAGTCTCCATTCGAAACTCGGCTCTTTTTTTGACATATGCATAGCCAGCCGGATATATGACGAATGCAAGATAATACTGTTGAATATTCATGGATGAAATTTGTTGCCAAGCAACTGTTTTGAAGAGCTACGTCCCCCGCCAGACGTACGATTAAAGATGGAAGGGAGGTGGCTGGGTGTACAGATGATGCTGAAATGTCGCCATCCAAGACTCGATTTCTGACCGTATTATCAACACTGGTCATTCCTAGAAATATGGAGGATGAATTGGTGGCTCTTACCCACTGGGGTGAGGGTATATGAAGCAGGCACACACTGAGCACAATCAAAGATCAGCCATATAGTAAACTAAAAGAGTACTGTCGATATTTACAAGCCAGACTTATACCCTCCAGCACAGTCTATGGCTAGAGGGCCAGCGAGAGAACCTGGATATTGCTGATCATCGGGCTGACGCCTCTCTGGAGTGGTAGGGGTGAGGACCGTCCAGCTGAGATGCTGACGGGCGGGTGACAGGACCGACCAGCTGAGATGCTGACGGGCGGGTGTCAGGACCGTCCAGCTGAGATGCTGACGGGCGGGTGTCAGGACCGTCCAGCTGAGATGCTGACGGGCGGGTGTCAGGACCGTCCAGCAGATGCTGACGGGCGGGTGTCAGGACCGTCCAGCTGAGATGCTGACGGGCGGGTGTCAGGACCGTCCAGCTGAGATGCTGACGGGCGGGTGTCAGGACCGTCCAGCTGAGATGCTGACGGGCGGGTGTCAGGACCGTCCAGCTGAGATGCTGACGGGCGGGTGTCAGGACCGTCCAGCTGAGATGCTGACGGGCGGGTGTCAGGACCGTCCAGCTGAGATGCTGACGGGCGGGTGTCAGGACCGTCCAGCTGAGATGCTGACGGGCGGGTGTCAGGACCGTCCAGCTGAGATGCTGACGGGCGGGTGTCAGGACCGTCCAGCTGAGATGCTGACGGGCGGGTGTCAGGACCGTCCAGCTGAGATGCTGACGGGCGGGTGTCAGGACCGTCCAGCTGAGATGCTGACGGGCGGGTGTCAGGACCGTCCAGCTGAGATGCTGACGGGCGGGTGTCAGGACCGTCCAGCTGAGATGCTGACGGGCGGGTGTCAGGACCGTCCAGCTGAGATGCTGACGGGCGGGTGTCAGGACCGTCCAGCTGAGATGCTGACGGGCGGGTGTCAGGACCGTCCAGCTGAGATGCTGACGGGCGGGTGTCAGGACCGTCCAGCTGAGATGCTGACGGGCGGGTGTCAGGACCGTCCAGCTGAGATGCTGACGGGCGGGTGTCAGGACCGTCCAGCTGAGATGCTGACGGGCGGGTGTCAGGACCGTCCAGCTGAGATGCTGACGGGCGGGTGTCAGGACCGTCCAGCTGAGATGCTGACGGGCGGGTGTCAGGACCGTCCAGCTGAGATGCTGACGGGCGGGTGTCAGGACCGTCCAGCTGAGATGCTGACGGGCGGGTGTCAGGACCGTCCAGCTGAGATGCTGACGGGCGGGTGTCAGGACCGTCCAGCTGAGATGCTGACGGGCGGGTGTCAGGACCGTCCAGCTGAGATGCTGACGGGCGGGTGTCAGGACCGTCCAGCTGAGATGCTGACGGGCGGGTGTCAGGACCGTCCAGCTGAGATGCTGACGGGCGGGTGTCAGGACCGTCCAGCTGAGATGCTGACGGGCGGGTGTCAGGACCGTCCAGCTGAGATGCTGACGGGCGGGTGTCAGGACCGTCCAGCTGAGATGCTGACGGGCGGGTGTCAGGACCGTCCAGCTGAGATGCTGACGGGCGGGTGTCAGGACCGTCCAGCTGAGATGCTGACGGGCGGGTGTCAGGACCGTCCAGCTGAGATGCTGACGGGCGGGTGTCAGGACCGTCCAGCTGAGATGCTGACGGGCGGGTGTCAGGACCGTCCAGCTGAGATGCTGACGGGCGGGTGTCAGGACCGTCCAGCTGAGATGCTGACGGGCGGGTGTCAGGACCGTCCAGCTGAGATGCTGACGGGCGGGTGTCAGGACCGTCCAGCTGAGATGCTGACGGGCGGGTGTCAGGACCGTCCAGCTGAGATGCTGACGGGCGGGTGTCAGGACCGTCCAGCTGAGATGCTGACGGGCGGGTGTCAGGACCGTCCAGCTGAGATGCTGACGGGCGGGTGTCAGGACCGTCCAGCTGAGATGCTGACGGGCGGGTGTCAGGACCGTCCAGCTGAGATGCTGACGGGCGGGTGTCAGGACCGTCCAGCTGAGATGCTGACGGGCGGGTGTCAGGACCGTCCAGCTGAGATGCTGACGGGCGGGTGTCAGGACCGTCCAGCTGAGATGCTGACGGGCGGGTGTCAGGACCGTCCAGCTGAGATGCTGACGGGCGGGTGTCAGGACCGTCCAGCTGAGATGCTGACGGGCGGGTGTCAGGACCGTCCAGCTGAGATGCTGACGGGCGGGTGTCAGGACCGTCCAGCTGAGATGCTGACGGGCGGGTGTCAGGACCGTCCAGCTGAGATGCTGACGGGCGGGTGTCAGGACCGTCCAGCTGAGATGCTGACGGGCGGGTGTCAGGACCGTCCAGCTGAGATGCTGACGGGCGGGTGTCAGGACCGTCCAGCTGAGATGCTGACGGGCGGGTGTCAGGACCGTCCAGCTGAGATGCTGACGGGCGGGTGTCAGGACCGTCCAGCTGAGATGCTGACGGGCGGGTGTCAGGACCGTCCAGCTGAGATGCTGACGGGCGGGTGTCAGGACCGTCCAGCTGAGATGCTGACGGGCGGGTGTCAGGACCGTCCAGCTGAGATGCTGACGGGCGGGTGTCAGGACCGTCCAGCTGAGATGCTGACGGGCGGGTGTCAGGACCGTCCAGCTGAGATGCTGACGGGCGGGTGTCAGGACCGTCCAGCTGAGATGCTGACGGGCGGGTGTCAGGACCGTCCAGCTGAGATGCTGACGGGCGGGTGTCAGGACCGTCCAGCTGAGATGCTGACGGGCGGGTGTCAGGACCGTCCAGCTGAGATGCTGACGGGCGGGTGTCAGGACCGTCCAGCTGAGATGCTGACGGGCGGGTGTCAGGACCGTCCAGCTGAGATGCTGACGGGCGGGTGTCAGGACCGTCCAGCTGAGATGCTGACGGGCGGGTGTCAGGACCGTCCAGCTGAGATGCTGACGGGCGGGTGTCAGGACCGTCCAGCTGAGATGCTGACGGGCGGGTGTCAGGACCGTCCAGCTGAGATGCTGACGGGCGGGTGTCAGGACCGTCCAGCTGAGATGCTGACGGGCGGGTGTCAGGACCGTCCAGCTGAGATGCTGACGGGCGGGTGTCAGGACCGTCCAGCTGAGATGCTGACGGGCGGGTGTCAGGACCGTCCAGCTGAGATGCTGACGGGCGGGTGTCAGGACCGTCCAGCTGAGATGCTGACGGGCGGGTGTCAGGACCGTCCAGCTGAGATGCTGACGGGCGGGTGTCAGGACCGTCCAGCTGAGATGCTGACGGGCGGGTGTCAGGACCGTCCAGCTGAGATGCTGACGGGCGGGTGTCAGGACCGTCCAGCTGAGATGCTGACGGGCGGGTGTCAGGACCGTCCAGCTGAGATGCTGACGGGCGGGTGTCAGGACCGTCCAGCTGAGATGCTGACGGGCGGGTGTCAGGACCGTCCAGCTGAGATGCTGACGGGCGGGTGTCAGGACCGTCCAGCTGAGATGCTGACGGGCGGGTGTCAGGACCGTCCAGCTGAGATGCTGACGGGCGGGTGTCAGGACCGTCCAGCTGAGATGCTGACGGGCGGGTGTCAGGACCGTCCAGCTGAGATGCTGACGGGCGGGTGTCAGGACCGTCCAGCTGAGATGCTGACGGGCGGGTGTCAGGACCGTCCAGCTGAGATGCTGACGGGCGGGTGTCAGGACCGTCCAGCTGAGATGCTGACGGGCGGGTGTCAGGACCGTCCAGCTGAGATGCTGACGGGCGGGTGTCAGGACCGTCCAGCTGAGATGCTGACGGGCGGGTGTCAGGACCGTCCAGCTGAGATGCTGACGGGCGGGTGTCAGGACCGTCCAGCTGAGATGCTGACGGGCGGGTGTCAGGACCGTCCAGCTGAGATGCTGACGGGCGGGTGTCAGGACCGTCCAGCTGAGATGCTGACGGGCGGGTGTCAGGACCGTCCAGCTGAGATGCTGACGGGCGGGTGTCAGGACCGTCCAGCTGAGATGCTGACGGGCGGGTGTCAGGACCGTCCAGCTGAGATGCTGACGGGCGGGTGTCAGGACCGTCCAGCTGAGATGCTGACGGGCGGGTGTCAGGACCGTCCAGCTGAGATGCTGACGGGCGGGTGTCAGGACCGTCCAGCTGAGATGCTGACGGGCGGGTGTCAGGACCGTCCAGCTGAGATGCTGACGGGCGGGTGTCAGGACCGTCCAGCTGAGATGCTGACGGGCGGGTGTCAGGACCGTCCAGCTGAGATGCTGACGGGCGGGTGTCAGGACCGTCCAGCTGAGATGCTGACGGGCGGGTGTCAGGACCGTCCAGCTGAGATGCTGACGGGCGGGTGTCAGGACCGTCCAGCTGAGATGCTGACGGGCGGGTGTCAGGACCGTCCAGCTGAGATGCTGACGGGCGGGTGTCAGGACCGTCCAGCTGAGATGCTGACGGGCGGGTGTCAGGACCGTCCAGCTGAGATGCTGACGGGCGGGTGTCAGGACCGTCCAGCTGAGATGCTGACGGGCGGGTGTCAGGACCGTCCAGCTGAGATGCTGACGGGCGGGTGTCAGGACCGTCCAGCTGAGATGCTGACGGGCGGGTGTCAGGACCGTCCAGCTGAGATGCTGACGGGCGGGTGTCAGGACCGTCCAGCTGAGATGCTGACGGGCGGGTGTCAGGACCGTCCAGCTGAGATGCTGACGGGCGGGTGTCAGGACCGTCCAGCTGAGATGCTGACGGGCGGGTGTCAGGACCGTCCAGCTGAGATGCTGACGGGCGGGTGTCAGGACCGTCCAGCTGAGATGCTGACGGGCGGGTGTCAGGACCGTCCAGCTGAGATGCTGACGGGCGGGTGTCAGGACCGTCCAGCTGAGATGCTGACGGGCGGGTGTCAGGACCGTCCAGCTGAGATGCTGACGGGCGGGTGTCAGGACCGTCCAGCTGAGATGCTGACGGGCGGGTGTCAGGACCGTCCAGCTGAGATGCTGACGGGCGGGTGTCAGGACCGTCCAGCTGAGATGCTGACGGGCGGGTGTCAGGACCGTCCAGCTGAGATGCTGACGGGCGGGTGTCAGGACCGTCCAGCTGAGATGCTGACGGGCGGGTGTCAGGACCGTCCAGCTGAGATGCTGACGGGCGGGTGTCAGGACCGTCCAGCTGAGATGCTGACGGGCGGGTGTCAGGACCGTCCAGCTGAGATGCTGACGGGCGGGTGTCAGGACCGTCCAGCTGAGATGCTGACGGGCGGGTGTCAGGACCGTCCAGCTGAGATGCTGACGGGCGGGTGTCAGGACCGTCCAGCTGAGATGCTGACGGGCGGGTGTCAGGACCGTCCAGCTGAGATGCTGACGGGCGGGTGTCAGGACCGTCCAGCTGAGATGCTGACGGGCGGGTGTCAGGACCGTCCAGCTGAGATGCTGACGGGCGGGTGTCAGGACCGTCCAGCTGAGATGCTGACGGGCGGGTGTCAGGACCGTCCAGCTGAGATGCTGACGGGCGGGTGTCAGGACCGTCCAGCTGAGATGCTGACGGGCGGGTGTCAGGACCGTCCAGCTGAGATGCTGACGGGCGGGTGTCAGGACCGTCCAGCTGAGATGCTGACGGGCGGGTGTCAGGACCGTCCAGCTGAGATGCTGACGGGCGGGTGTCAGGACCGTCCAGCTGAGATGCTGACGGGCGGGTGTCAGGACCGTCCAGCTGAGATGCTGACGGGCGGGTGTCAGGACCGTCCAGCTGAGATGCTGACGGGCGGGTGTCAGGACCGTCCAGCTGAGATGCTGACGGGCGGGTGTCAGGACCGTCCAGCTGAGATGCTGACGGGCGGGTGTCAGGACCGTCCAGCTGAGATGCTGACGGGCGGGTGTCAGGACCGTCCAGCTGAGATGCTGACGGGCGGGTGTCAGGACCTATTCTTAGGGAGGTATATGTTGCTTGGATCAGATCCTATTCTTAGGGAGGTATATGTTGCTTGGATCAGATCCTGTTCTTAAGGAGGTACATGCGTATTTCTAACACCTCTTTGGGTCACTAACGAGTTCGTGCAGATGTGAGTGGTGTACGTCTTCTAACAGTGGCGTTCTACAGAACACATGCAACAGTTCAAACTTCTACAATAAAATTTAGAGGAATAAGAAGCGTCAGATAGTGGGGGGGGGGTCCTTTCGAGGATGTCTGTGATAGTTGGAAAGATTGAGAATAATGATTAGTGTGATAAGAGTAGAAAAAGTAAACATATGAGGAGAAATGGCCACATGGATCTGAGGAGGCGAAAATGATGTCAAGAGGTGGACATGAAGGAATGCGTGTGTCAAGTCTATTCTTAAACGTTTCTATGCTGCTGCTTTCGAATACTGCAACTCATAAGTCATTCTAGAATGTCAATAATCCTGTTGAAGTAAATAAAAGTAACTTACTTCACCCCATTCGAACTAAAACGTTTCCCTACGAATTTCAGTTCATTACTGGTGCAAGCAGACAAAACTAGCATTGAATATCTATCTACTCAGAACGAGATGATCAAATCCTCTGATGATTTCCAATAAGTGCGCCAAATCTCATCTTATTCTCTCTTTTTTTTCTAAGTTGAATGATATGTCATCTATACGGATCGCGTCGGGTTTGTTTCACAAGCTGAAAACGAACTTGGTAGCAGCTTGTCTTTACCCTCATCACACCTGTATTCAAGTATAGAAACCAAATCTGAACTAAGTATTCCAGGCGGGGGCGTATTAGGACATTATAATGGATAAGGACTAGTTTCTTAGACGTGAAGTAGAAAACTAAGCCTATGAATCCTGAAAAATTAGTCTGTCTTTCTTCTCCGCCCTGCTTTCTTGGCTCTCGGTCTTTAGGGATTTAGTACACTCAAGTATTTTCGTTGTACACATTTTGCAGCACAACAAAATACATACTGAGATACCCCTTCCCGTTCTTAACGCAAGTGTACTCAAATGACACCTGTGAATGCATCCTGACACCAGCAAGCAGCTGCAGGCCTTCAACTCGCAGCTGCATCGACACACGATCAGAATTCAATTAAACGCGAATGTTGTGTATCTCAAACATAATCTATGAATTCAAACGAAAATATACAGTTGATCAGTCGCACTATCACGCGTGATTCAACTCGAACCCTAAGGGAAATATGTAAATAGGTCCAATTAAAGACCACATGCACAAGTTGTAAAATTGCAGTACATCTAGACCTATAGGGATAAGGAGTGTGAGCGATCGCTTCGTCCCTCTTAGTCTATGGGTGAGGAGACGACACTGCTAAACGAGTAGCAAATGATGCTAATTTAAATCATGGCAAGCAGTCTTCAAAGACGGCGTATAGTAGATGAAAAACAGAACATTAAATAGAAACAGTAGTGGTAATGGGCAACCTCCAACACCACACATACCGTATCACAACATCCATTCCAACACCACCACGGTAACAAATGCCAACGCCACACCACATCTTCCCCGGAAGCACTGACAATACCGGACCGCGATGCCGGGACCGCTGCCAAACACCACACTACCGCTCTTACACCCACCTTGTGAGGAGGAGCTCATTTTCCTTCAAGTGTCTTTGAATGAATATTAAGTCCACTCGGGACTAGGGGCTATCTAAGATCGCGAGTGACTTTGGGGCGAATGGCTAATTTACGATCAATAGGCCTGGTGAAGTAAAATATTCTCTTGCAAAATATATGTTTTTTTTTCTTACCCGTTGTCACCCGGCTTTTCAACGCTTGTGGTACGCTATGTTTCTTATTAGGCTTTTGGTGGGGAATGGGTGATGTATGAGGGTAAGTTTGTACAATACTCCGACTATACCAACGGTAGTTGAGGTATAAAGATAATACCAGGCATCAACCACAGGAAAAACAAAATATTTGTAGTTACAACACACCTACACGATTATCATTAACCACTCTCCAAACCCTTGACAAAAATAAGTGGTAAATACAATTTTGGCACACTGCTCAAAAGATTTTTTTTTACCAGGAAGTAGCTGTGCTATTTACGATATATATATATATATATATATATATATATATATATATATATATATATATATATATATATATATATATATATACACGTTGATAAAACATTAAGGTCTAGGGCAGTCAAATGACCACTAACACTTATAAACCTAGAAAATACAAAATACTTATAAAAGTCTCATCTCTACACACGCAGCAAACTTGGTACAAGATATATTTATGACTCCTGTAAAACGCTTTCCTCATCTCTTCCTCTCACTTCTGACCCGGCGCTGTACACACGTAGTTGCTGATCCCTGTACTTGCATGATTAGGACAATCTTAGGTCAGGCCTCGAGACTCAGTCTACGAGAAAAACCTGAATGCTATTCACTGCAGGAGTAACAAAGAACACACTTACCATCAATACAGATGACAACTTTTGAACATGACGGTAACACCCTTGATGAACGTGGTACAATCCATGGATACGAAGGAATGACTTTTTGACCTGACCCTTACGGGTCAAGTCAGAGGTCATGTCCAAGGAAACTAACGTCAAGGAACTTTGTACCGAAAGAATCAAGCTCCCAAACAAACAGCATTAAATCGCACCCTGTATATACATCACAAACAGAAAAATCACTCAAAGTTTAATCTATGTTCTATGAATACTAATACAAAAGTAACCGAATAACTAAAACAAAAAGTGTGTGTCACAATGAGTGGCGTGAGTACATACCTAAGTAAAACTACCCAGCGAGGATAGCCGAGCGGAGGAGCGTCAGTCCACCCACCTACTGGTAGGGTCCCAGAGCGACTGATGCTCCTGGCTTGGCTACTGGCGGTCTCGGTGGAGGTAGTGGTGATGGCAGTATAACACATCTATTTTTACAAACGTTACTTCGTCTCGTCTCTTTTCTTTAATACATCTTATCTGATTCATTGTAAAGCTACTGCTTCTGCATACTAAAAGAATACCTACCGATTATTACAGTTTTAAGTCCTAGTTTTGTGGAAACAATTTTTCCTCCCTCAACTGTCGAGTGCAGACTTACATCAAGAGGATATAGGTGAGTTGGGCAGTGATTCCAACGTGAGCAGATCTCAAAATACGCAGACTCGTACGTCGAAACCCACACATATACGCCAAAATGACTGATTACTGCGTTGTTATATATATATATTGAGCGATCGGGTCCTGAGCGTGCACATAGGTGAAAGGCTTGCACGGGATAGAGTGAACTGTAACGATGATATACGTGGGTCGATGCACTGTCAATGGACTGAGCCAGGACATGTGAAGTATCCAGGGTAAACCATGGAAAAGTCTGCGAGGCCTTGATGTGGATAGAGAGCTGTGGTTTCGATGCAATACACATGGCAGCTAGAGAATGGATGTGAGCGGATGAGGCCTTCCTTTGTTACTGGCGCTTCCTCGCTAACACGGGAAACGGCAGTTATGTATGAAAAAAAAGAATATGTATATATATATATATATATATATATATATATATATATATATATATATATATATATATATATATATATATATATATATATATATATATATATTCATATATTAATCATAGCCTGAGATTTATGCAAATCCCATTCGTTGACGTAACACGAGCCGACTGCTTCCTTGGGGATCGGTGAAAGGTACTACGACGTCCAGCCCTCTGCTCTTGACCCGCATTCCAGCACTTGACTTTGGACCTTTGTCCAGTACTCAGAGGAGATCAGTGCCTGAGTGCTGCCACTATCCTGCCTCGAGTGGTGACACGCCCTCTACAGCCTGTAAATTAATCTTTTAATGCCAGTGTCTCTCATCTAATGACCATGTCTTTGGTTGGTTACAGTCAGGCATCGGAGCGAAATATTGATATGGTGATATAAGCGGACCTAGGCTGTGTGAGTGCTATATGTAGTTACGTATTATATATTTCTGTTAAGAATGAACCATATTGGTAACAGTAGATTCAATTAACTCTTACTATTTGGTATAAATCAACTGCCAGACACCCATTAGCCTAGCTAGTCTGGTGGGGAAAATGCGTTTTCTTGGGAAGCAAAATGTACGGAAACATATTTCACATTATCAATCAGACAAATGAGGATGAATGACCGCTTTCAGTCAGTCACCCAATCTGAAATCACTACTTATCATCCATTAGCCCTAACAAAGGAAGGTATCAGAACTGAAGTGAATCCAAATTTACAGAAGTGTAACTTGCGAATCTCATGTTCCGAAACCTAAAAATATCGCCAACCTTTCTACGCTAATATTAGACTGTTTATAAATGGGCGTCAAGGCTAATTATAATCGGCAGCCTCACATAAATAGGGGCCTTAAGAAGTCTATTTTTACACGACATAACGTCTCCTTGCGCCCACTGTGTTGCTTTACGTTAAATATATATTTAGATGGAGTGACTTCTAAATACATATCATGGTAAACACGAGTGTTAATGGAGTCCGAATGCGTGAGTTGATCCTCGAGTTAGGAGTCAAGTCACCTTTGGCAGAATGTAACTTCATCAGTTAACGAGGATACAGTCTCATCAAAACAACTCGCTTGAAAGGAGTCCATCCTGTCCCTGCTACTGATTGAGGCACAGCTTCAAGGAGCCCTTAGATCATAGATCACTGAGAAAGAGGTCCTGGGGTAATACAGTAATAGTAATATCAAATAGTTACTTTTTCAAGAATGTCGATTATCAATCCGTATATATATATATATATATATATATATATATATATATATATATATATATATATATATATATATATATATATACATACGGTTAATCTTACCCCTTAGAGGTAAAGCCTGTCTGAGAAACGGCACTCCTAGTAGGGAATGTAGGTCAACGGGAACAAGATCCAAGCAGTGCTCGACTTCTGCTTTGCAACGCTCATGTCACTTTGTTACTTCCAGGTCACTCAGTATAAACGTACGCAAAGTCAAATACCACATGCTTTTATTTATAAAAACAATGCTTACCCGCTAATACCATCACGTTTAGCTTTTCTGACGGATATACATAAGAAGAAACACAGAGCAGTCGAGGCAGTATGGTAGTAAACTTACTTAAAACTTTAGGAGCCATTGAAAATCTGCTGGGTCGAGAGATAACACATTGCATTACGTCTCGCTAGTAGATTTAGAGTGTGAGGGCAGAAATCTCTTAGGCTATAGAACATTCTCTTTATATGTTACTCAAGAAAATGCCACATACACTCACACATACACCACAGAAACGTTCTATCTTGACACGTAATTTCACAATTCAGTCGAAGCAGAGTTTAACAAAGTATATCCACACATAACGCGAAAGGTTCCTACTAGAGAAAACGGAATATTATGCATCGGGGACGAAACTATTTAGCTACACTTTGCCTGAAAGCCGTACTATCAAGTGACAAAACATTCTTGAACAGAGTACTAATTTGACTAATAAATTGAAATTCTATGTAGAAATACGCATGAGACAGGAACTCAACATATAAACTAGCAAAAATGTATCTATAATGTCTATAACACGTAATTCTTTTTTTTTTTTTTATACATGACATTCAACGACATCTATACAGATGGTTCCGACACAATACCCCGGAGTTCCAGAACTGGCTCAGAGGACTCACAAGTCACCTAGACACCTACAACATACCCTGAGGACCTACAACACAACCAGGAGACCCACGATACACTAAGAGAAGCCACAACACACGGCGAGGATCAACACAATACCTAAGGACTATGGGATCTCATATCACTTCCTAGAAATCCTTAAGAATACCTTAAGGAATCAAAAGGAATCCGTCGACGCGCAACCATAGAATCCGGAACCCACTCGGGGAACTCAAGAAGCTCCCAGGAGACCCAAGACATACACAGGAGATTACGAAACACCGAGAGGCTTCGCAACACAACCAGCAGACCTACTACGCGAAGACCTAGAATAGACTAGGGTCCGTTCTGGATCTTTTTCACGTGATGCGCAACACACTCTCGGGGTCCATGTCACACCCAGTCAACACTTACACAACCAGGGGACCAGAGATGTATTCATAACATACACAACACAACCAGAGGATCCACCACAAAATCTCGCACATCCACAGCACAACTACAGGGGCTCATAATACAATCCCAGACATTCACAACACAACCAGAAGACCCAAAACATAATTCCGAATACCCAGAACACAACCAGAGGACCCACAACACATCGAAGGAAACCTCAACCCATACTGAAGGCCTCCTACAGAACCAGGTGAAAACAGACTCACACATTGAGAACTAGAATTACTCCACATGGAAACTCAAAATGCATTCGATGTACACACAGCACCTAGCCGAGACCCACAGCCAACTTAAGGTATATGAAACGCTCAAAGGGACCCATACCCTGTGGTGGTGTGGGTCAAGAAAATTATCTAGTGTATAGAGGATGAAGGAGGAACTTGTGACCTAGAAGACTGAACCTTTTGCTTCAGAAGGTCGTACCACCGTATAGTCTGATAACTAAGGACCGAAATGGCCCAAGGAACAAATTGGCATCTCACTATAACAACCTCGACCTCCAAGGTTCTGATATAATAAAAAAAGAAACCTTCATATTGGTGGAATAATTGAACATCCTCATATTGATGGAATGGCTGAACACCCTCACACTGACGGAATAGCCAAACATGTGACGTAGACCTTAAAGGGAAAGGGGGTAAGGGGGTAGAGAGGTTCTTCTCAAGGACAGTACACAAACCTTGGCCCGCGGACCGACGAAACACTGGACATCGATGTTCACAGTGAACGCTCACTTCCCTCTAACTCGGCGATCGCCATCATTTCTCACAGGGGAATTTAGTTGAGAGGAGCCCCCCTCCAAAACGTACACCCACCACTGCAAAAGTGATTACTTTCAAACACTAAAGGCGACGAGAAAAGCTGATAAATGAAAACTTTTCCAGGCGAGCTGCTCTTTTATCCTACAAAAGTCACCGACCAATCACAAACTTTGCTATCAAAGGAAAATGGCCAGTTCTCACCTCAGCTTGATGGACACGTATCTAACCCCTTACAAGCACCAGACACGTTACTCTTCAACACCACACACGTACTAACTCCCGACCGAAAGTAATACGAGTAACAACACACTCGCACGCATCCTAATTTTCACCATCACGAACAGCTCAACACAGGACATGCAGTCTAGATGGTGTAAGACATGGTTGAATTTATGATAACAGGTATGAAGACGTTTGATAAGCCACCCCCAGGAAGTAAATGAGCCTTAGAGTAAATGCTGTAATATAAAACATCAAAGGCATTGTTTTTATCTATTATATGCTCCTCCTGGTAAATAATTAATTTATTTAGTCTAACTATGATCAGATAATTGTCCCATGTATTCCTTGACCTCAGTAAGTGACAGTAATAGCTATTACTTGAAACTATAAACTTTACATTCAAACTATATAAAGTCTCATTTGTTTATCTCACCCCACCTTATTTGCCTGATCTTACCGGACGATTGTCTCAAAATCGATTCTGTTGTCAACCATAAGAATAAGGCTTAACATCATCTATCTAACAACTCGTTACAATTCACAACCCCAAATTCGATATCAGAAACACGTCAAGATGTCTTCAGGTCTATCACTCATGACTGCATTAGTGTGACAATCTCTCTCTCTCTCTCTCTCTCTCTCTCTCTCTCTCTCTCTCTCTCTCTCTCTCTCTCTCTCTCTCTCTCTCTCTCTCTCTCCCTTCCTCCACTCTAGACCTAATTTACCTATCATACACGTCTACAAGCTCGTCAATTACTGTATGAATAAATGGCACAGTAATGCTGACTAATGGAACTCCAGCCTCGCCAGGGTTGATAGTTTACATTCCTCCCGTAATGAGAAGCCCAGTTCGCAGAACCTTTCTTAAAATGGGTTTGGATTCCTCATAACATAAGACGGTATTACCTAATGAGAAGTCTTCCAAGTGTTCATGGAGAACGTGCATATCCTTTTCACGGTATAAGCGAAAGGAATAAGGGAGATCTCGTCAAGGAATCTCTTACTTCAAATAAGCCGATCCTCTCCCTGCAACTGATTGTAGCGCACCCATAAAGTGGCAGGAGCTCGTAGATGGAGTCCAAGGATCACTGGCGACACATTAGCAAAGTATCCTAAACACTTATACATGTATGAAGTCATCCACACATTACGAGATCCCCTCATATCATGGGCCACATTTGTCCTCTCTGATTTCATGGTTAATACGAGACTATCCAGTGAAATGCGTCAGGGGTGAAGAGCCACAGAGAAGGTCCGAAGGAGCGATCATCACGCTGCTACCCAGAGGTGAGGCATGGGGTTCCTCTCCCACACAGCCCTGCCTGTGGTGGGATTTGCAACGGAGCCTCCACCTGGGAGAAGCAGTCAGGGAACGAGAACACATCCAAGGGGATCTACAACACACGCTAGGGACTTACAAAACACCCCTGAGAACTTAGAACACGCTCTTAGGATCCACAACACATCCACGGGGGACTTACAACGTACCCAGGGGATAAAACGAACTATACACGCACACACACACACACACACACTTCTGTCTCGCTAAAGCGAGTCTACCGAGGGGAGACGTGTCCACAACCCGGAATGTTGACCTGTTCAGGAGGTGAACATTCCAATGCGGGACTGTTACCCACACTGCCCTGTTGTCATGCAGTTATACACACCACTATTCATTACTGTCATGAACTTCAGTCCTGAATTATTTGCATGGTATGCACGCACGAAGCCCTCGGGATCCAAGCCAAAGATGTATTATTACTGACCCAGAACGTGTTTTACCGGCACGGGTAAGTGACCAGCGTGTGAGTGTAGTATGCATGTCTTCTTCAGAGAGCTGGTGTTTGTCAGGTATTCGAACACACACACACACACACACACACACACACACACACATACACACACAGACACACACACGTACACACACACATTCCCCTGGCATGAGTCGCCCTCAGAAACACTCACACAAAGAGCATTCCACTTCCTGGTTAGTCCAGGTGTTGTGGACTGCGCGACGCACTCATAATCTTCCGCAGTGGGGAAATATTCCCTGAGTCTGATAGAAAATTGGTGATCACACGGATCCATATAAGAAAACGGCGTCCACTGGATACCAATCAAGGAAGTGTGGGGCGACACTTACACACTTTTCTCATACTTTTCTATCCTGTAGATCTTATAACCTTTGACCCTCGGGTCACAGGGATATACAGCGTAATTAGTGCTTACGATGGTCGATACTCGTTAACTTTTTAATGCCGTTCGTAACTGGGTTGTAACTACCGGAAGAGATCAAACGCTCCATATCTAAGAAGTGGCAGGAAAATATTACGATCATAACGTCGTAGATCACGGAGATCGTACAACGACGAGGGTCATCGCAAGTGCAAGATTAAAGATACGTCACTCTGCATTTTAAGTCATTGCGACGATGTGTTCAGAAGTAATGAAATTCTCGACCACTACAAACTTTCCTCCTCACAAGCCCTCATGTTCTCATTATTTTCTTATGGAGTTTCGTGAGAACGAATGAGAGACACGAATGGTGGATTTAGTTACTGACTTCGCCTAACCTACTTTCTCGTAGACAACGTTAGGGCTCCGTCGTCTGTTTCAACATGACCATCTGATCAGACATTTGCTGTATATCAGAAATATACAGCAAATATACAGTGTATATTTCTGTATATCAGAAATATACACAGGATTAGATGTGAGAAAATATGTAATTCTTGCGTAAAATCAAAAGAAAATTGAGGCAACAAGTATATCAGAAATATACATAGGATTAGATGTAAGAAAATATGTAATTCTTGCGTAAAATCAAAAGAAAATTGTGATGTCTGACGTGTGTGTAAAGATATGAACCTATGTCATCGCCTTTCATGGCTTAGCGAAACTGAGCTCATCTTGAGTGGACAAGATAATGTAAACAACTTCATCAAACACGGTAAGTTCAAACTATACCATGACGCGAGAAAGAGACTTTTAAGAAATGGATGCGCCTCACGAGAACTCCCTCACAGCACTGTACAAAACAGGTAATTACAATGAAGATATCACAATCTGATTAATGATCAATATCCATAAGTCTGATTAAATTATTATATTAGTCATCAGTCTGATTAACAAAAGCCGACTGCCATCAGTCACATGACTGATGAGAGTTTACTGCCAACATGTAGACTCTGATCACATCTTCCGCAATGATGATCCTGTACAGCACGACGGTACGACCCTTGAGCATAACACTACAATCTTCGGGTAACAATGGCGTGACCTTTGACCTGAGCCTTAATGATCAAGGGATGGGCCAGAGCACTAGTACCTAACACGGAACAAATCCTGTTCTATACACGATGCAGGAAGGGGGACGTTGGCCAACAATGCTTGACCTGATTGGTACCCTCCTCGCGTGACCCCAGGCAAAGATATCTGGCCATTCTAATCTCATGACCTCGTTCTCGTCCACCGACTTACTCGAAGTTCCTTTGACCTCTCGTTCTGAAGTACCACCACTCGGAAGTATAAAGCACTGACCTGACCTCAGCTTTTAGAGACGAGGTTTATCATAGTTTAAAAGTTATTATCATGACTTCGAGGCTGGTCAATGGCGTGTTAATGTCGATGGAGATCATTCACAAAACAGAGCCCAAATCAGCAGAATCTTCTGTATATGTTTGTTTGACATGCCGGATTTGCATACGAATAAGAAAATGACATCAGTAGTGGTTTCGGGAAATCATAGTCTCAAATCACGGTGGATCTTGGGAATCATTGTCTAAACTGATTATATAAATACGTGTCTTTTCCTTGACCCATATAGTGGACTAATTCCAATTTGCCTTGCTGTGTGTGATTCCAATTTGCCTTTCTGTTTGTGTGTGACAGTGTTTCTTGTCGACGCCTCGTCTGCCATAGTCCTTGACTTACTTTTTACAAAATCTAACATAATTCTGCATAGTATACTTCCTACAATTTGAGCTGTTTATCTCTTTGAGGACCATCAAAAGACACAGAGGACGGAGACACATGTAAGTCTCCTGTAGCCCCTAACTAAATTTGCTGGAGTTTATTTTTTTTTTTGAAGTTTCCACAACGGTTGGAGAGACAGAAATCAGGAATTTGCGGGATGAATTAGATCTCTTTTATCTTACCTAATGAACAATATCTAATCATCAGACTTTATCTTTACCAGCAATTTGAGTTTAAACATCTTACAACATAGTTACTGTAGATTTCACAGGGAAATGAATGAGGAAAGGAATCTGAACAATTGTTACGGGGGAAAGGAGGAAGATTACACGATTGCAAGGGAAGGGAACAGCAATGATCCAGAGGGTTGTAAATGCAGAGGTAGCATGTTGGAACATCCTCAGTCCGGGAAATTTACGTGGAACTGACCGAGCGACGAACGCCTTCTGCCAAATCCGAGTGTAGTCCTTTCGAAGACAGATTCCCAGAAAAAGTGGCCCACAATATCTACGTCTTTATATCATGTCTTCCGGAGGATCGGTAAATGTGTTTACACACATGAGATGCCCACGAAGCAAGCGGAAATAACCAGGAACTATCAGTGTGATGAAAGACCACAGTACTCAGCCACCTCAGGCCAGCTGAGCGGCCTACATCATGCACTGTTGCCAACTCATATCTATAAAAGTCGCTTGATTGAAGATTTAGTCTCTAAAGTAGCACAAAACATTGGTAGCAATAAAAAGTGCATGCATACTGAACCACGCGCCAAACTGTATTCGCATTTAAATATTCAGTCGATGTAAGCACCAAGGGTGCAAGGAAGAATCTTAAATCAATATTACTAGAATGCGACGCAATTTGTTGTGTTAGCGCTTGGCGGTAACGATGCGGGAGCTTTGTGTCCGTTAGCAGAAGAGAGGGAGGCATCAGGTGATTGCATGCGTCTCCCGGCCAGTAATGAGCCGGTGGCCACGATGGCTGTGTCTACACTATATCTGGCCGCAGTAACCCTGTGGCCACACTATACCTATGACCACAACGCCCCTTGAGGCTATGGTATCCTGTTGGCAAAAATGACCTCAGGATCATAATGGCAACAGGGTGAATGTGGACAGAGTGACTCTAGTCACAGTAACCCAGTGGCCACCGTAACCCTGTTATGGCCACGTTACCTAGGAATCGGCGTGGCTCCCCAGAGAGCCACTCTTGTGAGCCTAGAAGACCCTGGACTTCAAGGTAACGTGCCAAGAAAATTAGCCTGGAATGACATACGAGTATTTTCGTCTATCATTATGTTAACGTTGCAAGAATTGACCTGGCCCAGGCGGGGGTAAAACTGTTCATTTTGCTGCAGTATCTCTCTCTCTCTCTCTCTCTCTCTCTCTCTCTCTCTCTCTCTCTCTCTCTCTGTTGCAGTGCTATAGTCTCTGGTAACTTCGGTGTGTCATGTCGCGGTCAACACAAAACAAAGAGTTAAGTGCCCGACACTGACCACATTCTTACTCAATTATGTATCAAAAGGCATGCCTGGAATTTCTCGTCGACACCGCAAATGTGAGCAGAGACCCAATCATCATTTTCTTCATACTTGTTCGCTGTTTACCGCGCAAACGTGGTAGCGTCGGGCACGGACAACAGTTTATATGAAAAAAAAAAGTCCTCGCTTGGCATTTTCCTTCGTTTCTTTCTACTGAAGAGTAGTAAGACAGTAGGGGAGGATTTCCAGCGCCCCCTCTCGTTCGCCTTCGACACGCGGGAGATACATAGGTGACATTATTTCTTCCCTGTGGCCAGGGGTAAGTAATATATTTACAGTCGGTCTGGTATGAAAGCTGATGGTATGTGGAAACACAGGAGCGAAGAGAGAGAGAGAGAGAGAGAGAGAGAGAGAGAGAGAGAGAGAGAGAGAGAGAGAGAGAGAGAGAGAGAGAGAGAGAGTACTTACATTTACTTACAAGTACTTACGACGAGATTTTGCCAAAAGGAAGGGCTAGCGCGTAGCACTCGCCGCAGGAAAATCTACAGTTACGAAGAACGAATCGTGTGAGTGGAGGGATCGTGTTTTTGAGGAGAGAGAGAGAGAGAGAGAGAGAGAGAGAGAGAGAGAGAGAGAGAGAGAGAGAGAGAGAGAGAGAGTCAGGTCAGGGGTCAAGCCCGGATTACCCAAAGCGTCGTACAGTCGCGTTGTCGCGCCCAAGAGTCGACCCGTCCAGTGTATAGGTACTGCACGGCAGGCACTGTACTCGTCCACTGATCGAGGAATGGGTGAGTGCGTGAGTGAGGGCTTCTTTACATCCAGTCACTCACGAAAGGACATCTTTTATCAACATGCACAGCACTTCACCTGGAGTGACGCTGTCACCATGGAAAGGAGAGTGTAACACACACACACACACACACACACACACACACACACACACACACACACACACACGCACGCACGCAGGGAAGAGGATAGACATAAGATGGAATTTTATTTAGAGGCTTTGGTGGTCTGCTATTGGATGAGAAGAGGGAACGTAAATGCTGAAGGAAAAAATGGTTTGAGGCTGAGACAGAAGAGTGCAAGTACTGAGGAATGAAAGAAAGATGGAGTGCTTTAAGGGCAACTTGATGGAAAGAATTTTAAGGGATGACTGATGAGGAATATGACGGACTAAAAGATGAAGAATTTAAAGTGTTAAAATAAAGGAGTTTTAAAGGTTGAACGATGGAAATTTTGAAGAAATGAAAGATGGAAATTTCAAAGGCCTTAAAGATAAAACTTTAAATGGCTGATGGAATACAGTGTTAAGGACCAAAGGAAGGGAATTACAAGAAAATAAAATTTTAATTTTAGGGCTGAAAGGAACAAGCCTTGAAGGATCAAAAGGAAGAAACTCTGAGGGCTGAAAGATAAAGGAGCCAGGGACGAGGATGTCTCAGCAAATGTAAGCGATCGATAACATGACTCAGAAGCTGATGTACCTAGAAAAATGTGAAGCGTTTACGTTCTGAACATGACCTGTCACACGGAAGTATTCAAGACTACAAAAAAGAAGCCAACACTAATCCACCATTACCAGTCCTTCCCATACTGTATGTACGTCACAGGAAATTTAATTCCATAATGGGTTCAGACTCTTCTAGAGTTTTGAACTACTTTTCTGGTACATTCAAGTACATACGCCCTTTTTGATAACTGATTATGATGTTGATATCTACGTATGCGGTGAACACACTTAAGTTCGTTAAATGATTAAGAAAAAAGAGTTTTAGCCTAATCATGCCCTTACCTGACTTGATCAAGAATTAGATTAACCTACTCTAAAATCCCAGCACCAATTCTATATTTACATAGATACCGAGTTTGTAAATACTCTATGAATCGATTATATATCTTTTATTCTTTTTTGCTTAAGTTGGGTTTGTAAACATCGTACTAATGAATGTGGATGACTGGAGTGTGTCTGTTTAGGGCGTCCCTGCCGTTCTTCTGCTACAGAATCAGTCATAGTCTTTTTTAATGACAGTGTGAGTCATCCATGACATAGTACAATGTCCACTTGATGACGCCATTCTAAACACTTTTCGCTTTTTTTTTTCCTTAGCCTTAAAACACAGTAATTCAAAGATAAATATAATCATACATTTTGATCAGTACTTAAGACTGAATGAACTAATGAGAAGATAAACGATTAGAAAAAAAAATCTATAAGGCGTTATGATGCGTCTAAATATAGTTTGGCGTTGCGTGTTGCGTCCGCCAACCTGTTGTTGTGCAGCGGCTTACGGTAGGTTGGGTCTTGACGTCAAAGAATATTGACGATATTCAGCTCAATAAGTAAACAAACCTTCACACCCCAAGGTCACAACACCTACTGTTATTGCCGGGGATCAGTACGTGGTAAAGTACGTGGCAAAATCCAGTTTTAGGGGGATAAAATGAAGGCTTTAAAACACACATGCGCGTTCGAGTCGTACCAGGACCCTCACCCTCCCAGCGTGACGCGTCCGGGAAAGCGCGTGATCGATACCGAACGATGCTTTCGGGAACACACTGAAGTACCTGGAAAATTCTACACTATATTGATTTACAGTGATATCTAGTTACACTCTCAATAGTCATTTTCTGCCATCTGTATTCACGGTTCGTATCATTAGGTCATACACAGTGGGTGACTGAGCGAAACAGACAAGATCAGAAAATGTGGAATTCCTGTATTGATAACTTGTGAAGCAATTCTGTCGGAGATCGGTGTTACAATGCTATCCCCCCTTGAGTCGATGCGACAAGCCCATTTCGATAGATGATTATATTAACCAGTGTATGTTATACCAAGTTTTACACATCTACGGGCCAAGGACGTTATAGCGACTAAATGTTACGAAATACAGTAAAAGTTTAAAGGCGGGGCTGTGAGCGATGCGCCGCTTGAGTGCGCAGTGATATCCCTTACCCCACAGTGACCGCCATACTACGTCACTCTACTTCTTTCTTACGGTAAGTCCAGCCAGAGGCACGGTAGTTGCCCTCACATTTGTCACAACAGAAAGATGTTAGATAAAAAAGGGGTGTTTTAATATGGGCATTGCTTCGTGGTGATGTACAAGTGGAATGGAATCTTCAACAAACTCTGGGCCAGCGCTGGCTGGACTGTCTTCGCTTTGAGGTTCATTAAAGATCTGACCATCTTTACTCCTTTAGGCTGTCATAGGTCGTATGGAGATGTTCAAGTAATAATATGAGTTCATGAAAAATGGTTTCATCGTAGATTCGCTAAGCGTCGTAAAATAGAATATTCGATATGTCAGGTCTTTAAATGTCACGTCAAGCCACAAGTCCTTGGCCGACCCCGCACGCTGCTGGTATGTCCAGGAACCATGATCGAGTCGATAGAAAGTGAGATAAATGAGTGAATATGCAAAACCGACAGACTAGGATGTGTTCTGGTGTTGGCAGCGTGTCATGGGGAGTCATGAAGTGTGGACCCTGTAAGCGGTCAGCTTAACCCTGGTGCATGCGACTAGGCTTTGTTGTGCGCATATCTAATTGGGTCCGCAGTGGAATGTTGCTGCAGCAAGTTATTAGATCCCTGGACCCTGGACAAGGAAGAATACCTGGCACTTTCCTTCCTGTTACCACTCGTTCTGGAAGTGTAGAGGTTAAAAGTCTTTTGTTTTCGTCGGGATTACTTAACGAAACAATATGGATTACCATGTTACCACTTGGTGTTTTAAAGAGTGAAGTAAAGGTGTTTGTGAATATACGCTAGTTCCAAATCTCGTTCCTTGTCACATGTATCATGTAAAGGTCTTGCCACCGAGTGGAACATGGGAAGTGAGGACCGAACACAGTGTCGCAGTGAAACACAGGCAAGAAAGACCGTACACCGTATCATCGTTTAATAATACCGTATGTTTGAGAGATGGTGCTTTTGTGTTTCATTATACACTGTGCTGATACGGGTGTGAATGTATCCACGAAAATGACTTGTTAGAACTCAGGGAACATTCGTGTATGTATTCTTATTTATTTGTGCATATGGGGAGAAGGTTTTTGCAGTTTGATTCTCAAGTTTTTACCACATAAATGATGAATTTTTCAATGCTTCACCTGTGTGAATGTGTGTATGCATGTATGCATACGGGAAGGGACTTTTGCATTACTCGTGGAGCTCCTTCAGCAGGTTTACTGACATCAGAGATTCACGAGTGTTTTTTTGATTTACAATATATATATATATATATATATATATATATATATATATATATATATTGAGTTCTCTTTGCTCTCACCGTTTCTTGCCATGGCTTATTCCACTCATCCACCAACTGCATAACTAAAAAGATGTCATTTCACATCATCTCCGGCATATTTGCTTCTGTAGCCCATTATCACTTCGATTTACAATGAAGTTAGCTCGCATGTATTTCATTATTTAGTTTGTACTCGGTAGATCTGAACTAAGGAGGAAGTTTGTCAACCAAGTTCGTTGTCGATAGGTTTATCTTTCTATAATTTAGAGTTCTTCTGTATCCAGCATAAGACATATCGTATATGTTCCCTGCAGGCCAAGATAGAGTGTATAGTATATAAAAACATTCCCTCGAGTGTAAAGAAAAGTGAAGCCATCACCCGATCCAGATCTCAAAGGCACAATAAAAAAGAAAATGAAAAAAGAATGTGATAAAAGCTCCAGGAATCCGAAAGTTAAGAGTGGTGGGAGTATGTGAAGCAGTGAACTAATACCAACAGACAGTTACGAGCCATTAGGAGGGAGACTGAGAGAAAGCTGGTCAGGCCTGTTCAAAGCAAAGCCCAAAGCTTTCTATGGTTGTGCGAGGGAGTATCTGGGTCAAGAAGTGGCTAACCTAGAGAAAGAAGCGATTGACAATCTTTAACTAAGACCGACTTCCTGACTTTCATAGATCTTTCTTTGAATTCAAGATAGTGTTTTTCAAGATCAAGTTCCCGATGACAAGAGAATTAACGCTAAATTTGCTAAAGATGTGAAAAAAGTGGCCCTCATACATAAAGGAAGACAAGGCCATGTACTCCGATGACATCTATTCGAAACTGATCAAAAAATGTGCCTAGTTTAATCTGAACCTTTATTCCTGTTACAAAATTCCATCCACAATTGAAGGGGGCAACTGCAAGACACCCGGTGATTCTCGTCCAGCTAGTCTGAAAACTTATGTACTTAAGCCAAAGGAAGGCATTGTTAGGGGGAGGGGAGACAACTTTCGCGTTCAAGTTTGAAGAAAGGAGTTTTGAGGAGATAACGTTCGTGTGTTTGTGTTGAAGGAAAGAGTCGTGAGAAGACAACGTCAGTCTATAAGCAGAATGAAGAGGGAAGACGACTCTTGCTAAAGGAATTAAGGAATTGTGGGAGAAGCTGTACCTAGTCATGCGAAACTCCAGACGCGTCGTACCTTAACCGTCATGGGTTTTTCATGGGGAAAATTCCCACTCACACCAACTTAATGGAGACACTTGAAGCATGAGAGACTCTACTAGCATCAGACATTGGCTATGGGTGTACATGTTCTCCTCTTTGAGTACTAGCAGGGATTTAATGCTGCTATAGTACATAGAGGGCTGATTCACATGCTCATAACATACAGATTAAAAGTCACAGCTCTGAGCGTATCAGTTTTTCGTGGCTCATAGGAAAACAAACTGAATTATGTCACAATTGATGTCTTACAGGAATCAAACATGGGACCATTCCTACCTTTGTTATAATTTACAGGAAATTGTAACAGGTAATGATAATCATACTGACACAAGAATTATTCGCAATACACAGATAATTCGAACTCAAATTGTGGGAAACTGTACATCTTTTCGTCCACGGACGATGATAGAGCATCGCCGAAGGTGTCTTTGCACTCGCAGTGTAACGAAAAGTTGTTGACTTAAAAGAAAGAAAGAAAGAAAAAATCCCGTAGGAAATTAGAAACGCAGGTGAACTAAATTATGAATTGTAAATCAGTCTATGTATAGTCTATGACTTCCATAATAACAGTAGTTATAATGGCGTATAAATCAGTTCAGTAACCAAATGAGATTCAGTCCTCTCGTGCACGGTATTAATAGATTCATATACTGAGAGCGATCATGATTTGTGTCCATAAGGGAACTGTCGAGCATAACCGGACTTTTTACGATGTTATGCTTCCTTTCATTAAAGGTAATTTGCACCAATGATTGATACGTGAGGGATACAGGATAATAATTGAATAATTGAAAAATACGATATTGCAATACCACTGTAGTACAATAGTGTAACAATAATATTAAAGGATATGCATCTCAGTTGCCAAAGTTAATGATGGGCAGAGTGAGAGTGGATGTGGTCTTAGAATTATTCTTAACACATGAAGTTTTTTTTTTTTCTTTTAAATTTCGGTTGTTGGCTGGTCAGTGGCTACCTCACATCATCATGACATCATATAGTAGCCTCTTACATCATCACTACATCACTTAATATTTTGTCGCATCATGACTACATCACTTGATAACCAGTCACATCAAGATATCACAATAGTAACCCCACCCCCTCCTCACACCATGACTGTATCACAAAGTAATTTCTTACATCACGACTTTTTAAATCAACTAGAAATACTAAATCTCATGACCCTTCATTTGGTGACTCATAACCACATGAATTTAATACCCTCACACAAGGGTGGCAAAGGCAAGGCAAGACAAGGAAATCATGAATTAGATTCGGGTGATAAAAGTCATGTTGCTTGGGAGGAACTCATGCATGAATTATATCTTTTGTGATGTGACAAAGAGTCTCTCTCTCTCTCTCTCTCTCTCTCTCTCTCTCTCTCTCTCTCTCTCTCTCTCTCTCTCTCTCTCTCCCCGTCCGCGCCATTCTTCCATTTACCTAGGAGGGGAAAAAAAAAATGAAATACGAATTTTTGTCCAATCGGTAGTAATTACCTCCCCATTCACTCTTAACCTGCTTATACCACAACCCCTCCCCTTCTCCCCCCCCCCTGAAACAGCTTCACTTAAGCCTTCTGATTTCTCTCTTAACCTCAAGTGAAACAAACCACTTCATCCCCTCCCAACCAAGACCATTGATGAACTACTCTTCCCCTCCTCACGACAGAAGGTCCAGCCAAAACATCCAATTTCCCGCACGATGGGAAAAAAGAAGTCTTCCCTCGTAAACTGAACCAGTTCAAAACTGTACTTCTCCATTTAAAACCAGATGCTAACTCCAACTGTCTACAGGAGAGACAGAGTGCAACATCGGCCTCTGCTGACTACCATCTGTCCACAAGCTCCATCCTCTCCCTTGAATTTAACAAACCCCCACAATCCACTTTCCCTCAGACGCCCATCCAACGACCACTCCACCTCCCTAACCAAAACAAGAAACAATAGGCACTCGAAAATCCCCACTTGAGGCAAAACCTGAAAGGAATCTCCATGTACAGTGCTTCCAACGTGAAGTAAACAGCCTTTCCATCAACCTATGGTGAACTCCCTAGTCCTTCTCCCTCTTCCTGAACACAAATCCACCCAATCCCTATAAAAATCCGCATTGTCTATCTCTCACACAAACCCGTCCACCTCCCATACAAACCCGCCTGTATTTACTTTCCTTTGAAACTCATACTTCTCTTTTATCTCCCTCATTCTCCATTCCTTATTACACCATGCACCACCACCTCCCACATGATCATTGATGACCCAGCTGTCGAAAACTTTACCATTGATTTCCGACTCCTCTTGCCTTTTTTTGCTCTGTGTGTGTGTGTGTGTGTGTGTGTGTGTGTGTGTGTGTGTGTGTGTGTGTGTGTGTGTCTCCTCCTCGGTACTCCAGCAAGCCTCAAGGTCAGATAAGGATATCTCACGTTTGCTTAATCAATACACCTCGTCAAGGTGGACAGGTACGCCTTCCACACGGCCCTGAGAGAACGGGTCTGTGCAAGAGGAAAAATGGATTTACCATCAGGCAAGAGAAAGGAGGACTGTCGGTCGTAAATACAGAGCAAGAATTACAGTGGAGAAGAAATAGAACATGGGAATGGAATGATGATAAGTACATGAAAAAGAAGAATGGAAGGATCCGTAATAATTATAATAATGTGTATTGAAGGGGAATGTACTGACATAAGCTAAAGAAACGAGTCAATATGATTATGATATGAAATATAGATGGTAATGGAAGAGAGGCTGAAGGTCAGAAGTAGCAAGTCCATTATTCATAAGGAGGATTCAAATCCATTTCTGTCCTCACTGAGTGAGAGAGCAGTGCATGTACTACGTCTGTGACTCGTGTATCTGTTGAATCTTTGTCTTTTGGAATGAGGTATCAGAATCTCCACCACTATGGTATCATTTCATGATCCCTTTACTGTAGATTCTAAACTTACTCATTAGAAGGGCGTGAACATCTCCATTCACCCTTCTGCTGTCACACACACACACACATACTATTATTGCATACCATTGAAGTGCATTCTCCTTGCATTCGCATGCGAAAGCATTCCCCCCTTCCTCCTCCCCCAACTTTGAACAGATCATGTTTTGGAACTTGTTTCTCTCTTCCTTTTTGCCTCTTTCTTCTACACATTCATCCACATTGCCGTCAGCCATCTTCACCAACGTGTTGTGCATCATCATGTTTATGTGTACGTGTTTGTCTTACTAAACTTTCCAACTAAGCCCTTTTCACAAGAGTTCGTAGTTTATATCCTTCCATACTAACTGCTTGTACTATTTTCTTTAATTTCTACTCTACTACACACATAATCCATCAATGTTCTTTTATTATTTCTACCCTTAGGCACATAGGCTCCTTGTCTTCAAGAGATGGATGAAATACTTTATGATGGAAGATTCTTGAACATTTTTGCTCTTCCCTTCATCCTCTTAATCAGGATTCCAAGTGCACAGAAACACATGAGCATCATGAACACGACGAAGAACCTGAGTTAGAGAAGGATAGTATTCTACAGATGATCAGTGCATGGTAATGAGAGGATATAAGGTCGAAATAAGAGAAGGAAAAGACGGAGGATGACAGACGATGGACATAAGCAGTGTGCATGTGTTAGTGCTTGTGTGTGTGTGTGTGTGTGTGTATAAAGCGCCCCCTTTTCCTCATTTACCAAGGAATTTGAATCGATACAACACCAGTAGTTTGTCCAGGGAAGTAAAGAATCCTGCTCAGTATTACTCGAACATATCAATTTAGTACACCTTTTTTTCATGGATCATTTTCCTTTTGATAGTGAATATACGAGACAGGCTATGGAAAACAATCACGCAAAATTAAACGGCTCGTTTCAGCTCTTGGATTTACTTCTCATAATATCAGTCTGTTTATTTGCGGTAACTAAACTATCATTCAATGATTTGTGGTAAATATATTAAGCTGGGGTTTTGCACTGGGTCGACAGCTTCCCATTATTGGGTTATTGTGGATTTCAAGTGTCAGGTTTACAAATCTTTGTTGCATTTCGTTTGCGTTTTAATAAGCATATGATTTTACTTTTTTTTTTTTTACAACCATCATGACTACGACTGGGGTATACTTTTCCCCCGAGTCTTGTTAGGCACAAATGAAAACGGTAGACGAAGATTAAAAAGACATGGGCCATAGTATTTTGCTTTCATTCGCTCTTGGCCATACGAACACTGTCACAAAGAAGAAACTACTATGTACTATATTGTTTCAAGGGAACTGAATGTTATTATTTGACACAGGCATGAATATGCAGTTACGACGGTACGGTAGGTGGCTCATTCGCATTCATAGGTTGGCTGTAACTGTGACGTGTGAATGTGATTCTTTGGGTAGATGGAAGTACGGTAACAAAGGAAACTGAAGCAATGAGTTTCCTTTGCTATCGAACCCCCCCCCCCCCCAGCTGTGACATAGGTTATGACATCTTTCTGTTTCAAACTTGCTATATTTTTAGTTCTCTCAGACTTCTATAAAGTTGATGTTGACGAGGGAGTAAAGGAACCCGTCATGTTGCAAAAAAAAAAATAATTGGATTCTTCCCTAGAGAGAGAGAGAGAGAGAGAGAGAGAGAGAGAGAGAGAGAGAGAGAGAGAGAGAGAGAGAGAGAGAGAGAGAGAGAGGGCATCAGTTGTCTGATGACTGCAGTTGTCTACAGCGTTTTCTCTTCTCCTCACGCAGGTGACGGCTCATGATGAGGATGGTCGTGTGAGAGTTCTCCCGAGAGCCGGGCAGGAGGGCTGTCCTACCCTTGGCTGCTCACTTCTTCCCCTCCAACTTCCCGATGCTTATCAGAACATCCTCAGACTCGACCATCATGCTATGCGACTGACATTACTGTGCACAGCAGTATATATATATCAATATACGACCAAAACCTTTGATGCCTTTGGGTGATACCTTCCGGGACCACACTGACTGAAACCGGGTGCATACTAGCCCTTCATATTTGTGACAATTGAAGATCGCACAAACCGCCACCATTGATTCCCCAACAGGAGACACGGTGGGGTTGGAACCCCCACCAAAGAAAGATAAGTGTAAGAAATGCCTCCGTTTCTACCTCACCGCATTCTTCACACTCGTTGCTTGTTTCAGTTCATTTGCATTCTTGTTCCTTGTTCCGTTCATCATAGACCCGGCCTTTTCCACTCTCTTTGCTGATTTTAACGAGGAACCCAGAATGTGTGTCACTAAAGAGTCAGAGTTCTTGTGTGGCATGAGTAACTGTTCTTGGTCGTCATGTCGGGAAGGCTGCACCAAGGATGTCTTCCAGTGTTCACATATATTTGTCAACTACAGGAAAGATACGGAGGGTTTGCTTGCCAATGTCAATCACACTGACGTCGACCAGATAGATCACATGACTTGGGATGTCGTCGATGCCAGATTGTACCCAAATGTCAAAGGCTGTGGTTACCCTCCGACTGTGAATTGCACCACCTTCAACAACGACTACAGCACGCCAGGAAGAACCTTCCCATGTTACTACTCCAAGGAGCAGCCCTTGTTAGTCATAACCAGCCTGGACATTAAAGGAGTCAAGGAGGACCTAGCCTATGCCATAGTCATACCTTGGGGCTCCTTTCTGGTGTCCATCCTATACCTCCTCAATACGTACGTGGGAATGAGGAAACCAGATGCAGAGGATGACCAACCTCAGGAAGTCAGTTCGGCCAAGGCATCGAAGGAAGCATCGAACTACTCCCTGAGGTCCATCAGCAAGACCATTAACCAAGGGATGAACAAACTTAGGGGAGAACCGGACGACAAGGGGTAAGTACCGAGGCCATTCCTCTGGCATTCTGTGCACATGTTAAACATAAGAAGTGGTGCTGTTTGTTTTCATGTGAACACTCTTACAGTCGTCACTCTCTTGTCATGTATTATGATCACAATACCTGTTTTATAAATTAATGACAAAATGTGGTTATTTCTGATACTGAAATATTTCAAATAAATCAGCTGACATACTAATTCAGACAGAATACCTAATAGACTAAATGGGATATTGATTTAACATTCTCCCAGATGCATATACTAACCGTATATTATCTACACATTAGAGCGTAGTTTCACCTTGTATGTTTGACGTCTTCTCAGTAGTTCCTCTACCGAAAAAAATTGTGACTAAAGATAATGAATGAACACTTATGCCCCCATAGAGCAGCACTCCAAGAGATGGCAAGTCTGTCAATTGCAGTCATTTGTTTTGCTGGGTATTAAAGACACCTAGATCCTTATCCTGATTCCCAAGTAATTGTATACTCACACGAGTGTGTGTGTGTATATATATATATATATATATATATATATATATATATATATATATATATATATATATATATATATATATATATATATATAAACACACCTTATTTCCCTGCTGTATGAGCACTTCTGTAGTGTTCCTACAACTCGCAGAAAGTGACTTGGCGGAACCACAGCTCAAGAAATGTGGTGATGGGTGTTTGTGTGTCAGCTGAATACAAGGCAACTGAGGAGTCAGTCTTCAGAATTGAAGTTGCATCTGTGGCATAAGGGGTTTCGTGATATATTGAACTGGTGTTTGTCGTGTTGACGGGAGGTGGTTGTATAGAACGCAGGGGAGAAAGTATATCCCGTGCGTTTCAGGAGTGTGGGATTCTGATATCTGCGTGTTGTTGAAGTCTATACGAGTGGGTGTTTTTTGGGAGGGTGGGGGCATTTTATTTCGTGCTTGTCGTGTCATGACCATGCGAATACATTTCACCATTGCTGTGTTTACTCTGGGAAGAAGGGACTTTGAATATAGGTTGCTGTAGCATGAAGCAGTGATGAGTTTTTCATCTCTGGCTGGTGGTTGGTTATGAAGTAATGGAGGTTGGGAGGCCAGTGCTATTGCAAATAATTGGATGCCGATCATGCTGAAGTATAGCATGAGTACTGGAAGCATTTCTGTTTCGTTGTGCAATTGATAAATGTATGTGGTTGCCAAGCAAATCGTGATTGTTCAACGTGCTCTGTTAGTGTGGTCTGTAGTTTTGTTGTTTTGAAAGGAAGGTTGACGAGGCATGTGAGGCATTGTCATAGGATGATGGTGGATCAATTGCTTTTAGATTTTTCCCCTGCCCAAAGCTGATGCCAGTAAGTGTTCTGAAGGAGTTTAATTTGCTTGTGGTATTAGTGTTGATGGTTGTAGTGTAGAAAGTGAGTGAAGTATGGGCCGTGGGTGATATCCAGTATGGTTGGAGTATTGGTGCATGGAAGTGGTCAATCATCCAGGGTTATAGGAAGGTGTAGGTTCGATTCATGTGCCATGAGTTACGAGGATGACTGTAGGTATACTGTATATGTCTTTGTATCGTCTTCCTTGTTGCTCCAGGAGTCCTGTCTGTCATTATAAAACTCCCGTAACACTCAGGGAGCCGACCACACCCATCAGGAGGGACCATAGGTCTCTGTGTTGGGAGAGTATAAGGCATCTGAGCAGTAAGTGTTTGGTGTCTTCTTTGTAGTTGTTTCATTATGGGCATGAAGGGTCGTGGGATGTGCTGTATCGGCGCTTGTAGTAATGTAGGGATGAGGGACATCCACATCGTAAACAGGAAAGTGTGGCCTATGTCTGTCTGGGGAGTGTGGTATCAGATGGATGTATATCTAGTGGGGGGGTGGTGTTTAATATCGAGTTGGAAGGGTAGTTGCTTCGTGCTTGTCTGGTTCTTTGAGTGTGTATGTGTTTTTTCAGTGCTATGTTTGCAGAGGGTAGGAGGGGGCGAATCTGTGAGTAGAGTTTGCTATATTATAAAGCTGGGGAGGGCTTTTCATTTTTACTTGAGGGTTGGTGGTTAGTTACGAATTGGTTGAGGTGGGAAGGGAGGTCTGGTGCTGTTTCAAAGAACTGAGTGCTGAGCATGTTGAGGTAGGATTGTATTGGAAGGATCTTTGTTTAATTGTGAAGTGTCGACTATTTGTGGTTGCTTGGTAACCAGTGACTGTGTGATGATTATTCTGAGTGCTGTCTTTTTGTGTGATTTGCAGGTTTCGTATATTTTCTCCAGGAGGGTGGAAAAACTAGGCAGGAGAGGTATACTTTAAAGTGGATGAGTTGTTTGTAGGGGAAGTTAAGATATTTTCTTCGTCTAAATCTGGTGCCAGTTAGTGTTATGTGGGCATTTAGTATGTTGCTTTTGTGATGTTATCAGTGTGGGAAGTGAATTTCTTGTGTTGCATGTAATGCTTAGAATGGTTGGTGGTTTGTTAATTGGGAGTGATTATTTAACTAATGCGACGAGGATGTGAGTTGAGTTCGTGTTCGTCTAGAAGAGCATTTATAATCTTCTGTGGAGATGCAGACATTCTGTTCTGGATGAACCATGGTGTAATGTAGTGGTGCATGTTTGATGTTGCTGCAGTGGTGTTAGGGGTGTTGTGATGGGAGTGTGAGGTGGTCTGCATATGAGAGAACCTTCATGTTGTGGCTTGCTGGAGGCAGTTAGAAGTCTTGTGGGAAGATACTGAAGAAAGATGGAGAAAGAACTGCTCCTTGGGAACTCCATTGTAGAGTTCAAGGGTTTTAGAGATGAAACCATAATAGATGACTGATATGGCGGTCGGCTATGAAACTGGCCAGCCACTTTTTATCAGTATTGTGAAGGGTAATGTCAAGTATTTTTGGGATGAGGAATTGTCAGAGGTCATTATCAAAAGTCTTGTATGAGATGGAGGCTACGGTTGCTTGAAGCCATCTACGATGCTTGAGGTCACTGTGTAGTGTAGGTTGAGTGGTTGGGTCTGAAGCTGTTTCATAAGTGAAAGTGGGATGTTTCGCTTGCTTCTAAGGTGTATCAGAGTTTCATAGAGTTTGGATACTGAAAACAGTAGCGATGAATGGTGTTAGGAGGAATGGGAGTTAGGTAGTTTAGAAGGATCTAGGTATTGGTATAATGTATAACTTTCCAGATGTTAGGGATTCTGTTGCGTAGCCAGGATGGTTATGGATATCCATCAGTGCTTTGATTAAAACTGAGCCAAACTGGTTTATGCTCAGTACAATATATTGTCAGAGCCTATTGCAGGAGAGTTCTGTAAGGTTTTCATTGTGTTGCTTGTCAGTGAGTGTCAAGGGCATGTAAGCCGTTCCTTTTACATGGATTTTGTGTATGTTTTTCATGACTTTCCTGTTTAGAGGCGTGGTTTGTTTGTGGTTGATTTCGTGACAGCATTTTGCGAGTCTGTTTATGAGTTCTTTGTGAAAAGGGAGTGTCATTGGAATAGCTTGCAATGTGATTCTTGAGTGGTGGCTGCTGTGGTGCAGCAGGTAAGGATCTCTTTTTCATTATTATTCAAACCACAGTTGGTTGCTGAGGGTCTTGTAGTTTATTGTATTGAGGAAGGATTGCCAGTGAGCAGCTTGACTTTCAGTGAATAGGGTATTGTTGGAGCTTGGATATGTTCTCTGATTTTTTGTTTTATTGAATGGTTTTGTCTGAGTTGGTTTCTTTATTATCTGAGGCTTTCAGCTTGTAGGAAAAAGTCTGGATTATATTTCTTTCTATTTCTTCGTGGTATGGCCTCTTTTTCAGGGGCCCCTGCAGCTCTGAAGCTGCACTACATTCAGCAACAGGGACAGATGGACTCCTTTAAAACAAGTTCTTTGATTAGACTATAATCATTTTTGTCAAATTTCGATACAGCCTTGCCAAAGGTGACTTTCCACTCACAGTGAAACCTAAAACAGGTGGAGGCCGGGCAACACCGATATATATATATATATATATATATATATATATATATATATATATATATATATATATATATATATATATATATATATGGGTGTTGCCCGATATACATATATATATATATATATATATATATATATATATATATATATATATATATATATATATATATATATATATATATATATATATATATATATATGTATATATATTATCCCTAGGGATAGGGGACATAGAATACTTCCCATGTATTCCCTGCGTGTCATAGAAGGCAACTGAAAGGGGTGGGAGTGAAGGCTGGAAACCCTCTCCTCCAAGTTTTACTTTTCCAAGAGAAGGAATGGAGAAGGGTGCCAAGAGAGGGGTTTTCCTTTAAGGGTCAGTCCTCTGTTTTTAACGCTACCTCGCTGAGGTGGGAAGTGGCAAATATATATATATATATATATATATATATATATATATATATATATATATATATATATATATATATATATATATCCCTGGGGATAGGGGAGAAAGAATACTTCCTACGTATTCCCTGCGTGTTGTAGAAGGCAACTAAAAGGGAAGGGAGCGGGGGGCTGGAAATCCTCCCATCTCGTTTTTTTTTAATTTTCCAAAAGAAGGAACAGAGAAAGGGGCCAGGTGAGGATATTCCCTCAAAGGCCCAGTCCTCTGTTCTTAACGCTACCTCGCTATTGCAGGAAATGGCGAATAGTATGAAAAAAAAAAAAAAAATATATATATATATATATATATATATATATATATATATATATATATATATATATATATATATATATATATTATCCCTGGGGATAGGGGAGAAAGAATACTTCCCACGTATTCCCTGCGTGTCGTAGAAGGCGACTAAAAGGGAAGGGAGCGGGGAGCTAGAAATCCTCCCCTCTCTTTTTTTTTTTTTTCCAAAGGAAGGAACAGAGAAGGGGGCTGGATGAGGATGTTTCCTCAGAGGCCCGTCCTCTGTTCTAAACGCTACCTCGCTGACGCGGGAAATGGCGAATAGTATGAAAGAAAGAAAATATATATATATATATATATATATATATATATATATATATATATATATATATATATATATTTTTTTTTTTTTTTTTTTCATACTATTCGCTATTTCCCGCGATAGCGAGGTAGCGTTAAGAACAGAGGACTGGGCCTTTGAGGGAATATCCTCACCTGGACCTCTTCTCTGTTCCTTCTTTTGGAAAAAAAAAAAAAAAAAAAAACGAGAGGGGAGGATTTCCAGCCCCCCGCTCCCCTCCCTTTTAGTCGCCTTCTACGACACGCAGGGAATACATGGGAAGTATTCTTTCTCCCCTATCCCCAGGGAAGCGTTGAGATGTATAGGTATGTATATTGTGCATGTGGACGTGTATGAATATACATGTGGATGTGGGTGGGTTAGGCCATTTCTTTCGTCTGTTTCCTTGCGCTACCTCGCTAATGCGGGAGACAGCAACAAAGCAAAATAAATATAAACATATAAATATAACAAAAGAATTAAGAATCATATGTAGAACTACTACTGAAACATTAAAAAAAAAAATTGGTTATGTGGGTGAAGTCAGTCCCTAACAAACCTCAGATTCAGAATTATTTAAGGTGTATGGTGGCAGAGAGAAACAGTTCTACTTTATCAAGCAAGATGTGTGGTAAGCACAACTTGCTATCCCAGCCATTCTGGCAAAATCTTGTCATAATTTCTCATAGATAGGTAGGTATTTTCTTATAAATATAATGGTTATGATACAGGTGGAAAGGATTTCCACCGCAGAATGAGATGATTATACTGGTAGAACATTATGACAATCTTTTCATTGGATAACTATATGAAGAGGATCATCAGCAAAACAAGCTACCTTTTTTGACAAACATCAAAATTTTCTTTTAGTATAAGAACAGTGATATATCAATGGAGATCCATTCAATAAATAATCAACCCAACTTTGGAGCTGACATTATGCCAAACTTATATATATATATATATATATATATATATATATATATATATATATATATATATATATATATATATATATATATTTTTTTTTTTTTTTATACTTTGTCGCTGTCTCCCGCGTTTGCGAGGTAGCGCAAGGAAACAGACGAAAGAAATGGCCCAACCCCCCCCCCATACACATGTATATACATACATCCACACACGCAAATATACATACCTACACAGCTTTCCATGGTTTACCCCAGACGCTTCACATTCCTTGATTCAATCCACTGACAGCACGTCAACCCCGGTATACCACATCGCTCCAATTCACTCTATTCCTTGCCCTCCTTTCACCCTCCTGCATGTTCAGGCCCCGATCACACAAAATCTTTTTCACCCCATCTTTCCACCTCCAATTTGGTCTCCCTCTTCTCCTCGTTCCCTCCACCTCCGACACATATATCCTCTTGGTCAATCTTTCCTCACTCATTCTCTCCATGTGCCCAAACCACTTCAAAACACCCTCTTCTGCTCTCTCAACCACGCTCTTTTTATTTCCACACATCTCTCTTACCCTTACGTTACTCACTCGATCAAACCACCTCACACCACACATTGTCCTCAAACATCTCATTTCCAGCACATCCATCCTCCTGCGCACAACTCTATCCATAGCCCACGCCTCGCAACCATACAACATTGTTGGAACCACTATTCCTTCAAACATACCCATTTTTGCTTTCCGAGATAATGTTCTCGACTTCCACACATTCTTCAAGGCCCCCAGAATTTTCGCCCCCTCCCCCACCCTATGATCCACTTCCGCTTCCATGGTTCCATCCGCTGCCAGATCCACTCCCAGATATCTAAAACACTTCACTTCCTCCAGTTTTTCTCCATTCAAACTCACCTCCCAATTGACTTGACCCTCAACCCTACTGTACCTAATAACCTTGCTCTTATTCACATTTACTCTTAACTTTCTTCTTCCACACACTTTACCAAACTCAGTCACCAGCTTCTGCAGTTTCTCACATGAATCAGCCACCAGCGCTGTATCATCAGCGAACAACAACTGACTCACTTCCCAAGCTCTCTCATCCCCAACAGACTTCATACTTGCCCCTCTTTCCAGAACTCTTGCATTTACCTCCCTAACAACCCCATCCATAAACAAATTAAACAACCATGGAGACATCACACACCCCTGCCGCAAACCTACATTCACTGAGAACCAATCACTTTCCTCTCTTCCTACACGTACACATGCCTTACATCCTCGATAAAAACTTTTCACTGCTTCTAACAACTTTCCTCCCACACCATATATTCTTAATACCTTCCACAGAGCATCTCTATCAACTCTATCATATGCCTTCTCCAGATCCATAAATGCTACATACAAATCCATTTGCTTTTCTAAGTATTTCTCACATACATTCTTCAAAGCAAACACCTGATCCACACATCCTCTACCACTTCTGAAACCACACTGCTCTTCCCCAATCTGATGCTCTGTACATGCCTTCACCCTCTCAATCAATACCCTCCCATATAATTTACCAGGAATACTCAACAAACTTATACCTCTGTAATTTGAGCACTCACTCTTATCCCCTTTGCCTTTGTACAATGGCACTATGCACGCATTCCGCCAATCCTCAGGCACCTCACCATGAGTCATTTTTTTTTTTTTTTTTTTTTTTTTTATACTTTGTCGCTGTCTCCCGCGTTTGCGAGGTAGCGCAAGGAAACAGACGAAAGAAATGGCCCAACCCCCCCCCCCCCATACACATGTACATACACACGTCCACACACGCAAATATACATACCTACACAGCTTTCCATGGTTTACCCCAGACGCTTCACATGCCTTGATTCAATCCACTGACAGCACGTCAAACCCTGTATACCACATCGCTCCAATTCACTCTATTCCTTGCCCTCCTTTCACCCTCCTGCATGTTCAGGCCCCGATCACACAAAATCTTTTTCACTCCATCTTTCCACCTCCAATTTGGTCTCCCTCTTCTCCTCGTTCCCTCCACCTCCGACACATATATCCTCTTGGTCAATCTTTCCTCACTCATTCTCTCCATGTGCCCAAACCATTTCAAAACACCCTCTTCTGCTCTCTCAACCACGCTCTTTTTATTTCCACACATCTCTCTTACCCTTACGTTACTTACTCGATCAAACCACCTCACACCACACATTGTCCTCAAACATCTCATTTCCAGCACATCCATCCTCCTGCGCACAACTCTATCCATAGCCCACGCCTCGCAACCATACAACATTGTTGGAACCACTATTCCTTCAAACATACCCATTTTTGCTTTCCGAGATAATGTTCTCGACTTCCACACATTTTTCAAGGCTCCCAAAATTTTCGCCCCCTCCCCCACCCTATGATCCACTTCCGCTTCCATGGTTCCATCCGCTGACAGATCCACTCCCAGATATCTAAAACACTTCACTTCCTCCAGTTTTTCTCCATTCAAACTCACCTCCCAATTGACTTGACCCTCAACCCTACTGTACCTAATAACCTTGCTCTTATTCACATTTACTCTTAACTTTCTTCTTCCACACACTTTACCAAACTCAGTCACCAGCTTCTGCAGTTTCTCACATGAATCAGCCACCAGCGCTGTATCATCAGCGAACAACAACTGACTCACTTCCCAAGCTCTCTCATCCCCAACAGACTTCATACTTGCCCCTCTTTCCAGGACTCTTGCATTTACCTCCCTAACAACCCCATCCATAAACAAATTAAACAACCATGGAGACATCACACACCCCTGCCGCAAACCTACATTCACTGAGAACCAATCACTTTCCTCTCTTCCTACACGTACACATGCCTTACATCCTCGATAAAAACTTTTCACTGCTTCTAACAACTTGCCTCCCATGAGTCATACATACATTAAATAACCTTACCAACCAGTCAATAATACAGTCACCCCCTTTTTTAATAAATTCCACTGCAATACCATATATATATATATATATATATATATATATATATATATATATATATATATATATGGATGGGGTTGTTAGGGAGGTAAATGCAAGAGTTTTGGAAAGAGGGGCAAGTATGAAGTCTGTTGGGGATGAGAGAGCTTGGGAAGTGAGTCAGATGTTGTTCGCTGATGATACAGCGCTGGTGGCTGATTCATGTGAGAAACTGCAGAAGCTGGTGACTGAGTTTGGTAAAGTGTATGAAAGAAGAAAGTTAAGAGTAAATGTGAATAAGAGCAAGGTTATTAGGTACAGTAGGGTTGAGGGTCAAGTCAATTGGGAGGTGAGTTTGAATGGAGAAAAACTGGAGGAAGTAAAGAGTTTTAGATATCTGGGAGTGGATCTGGCAGCGGATGGAACCATGGAAGCGGAAGTGGATCATAGGGTGGGGGAGGGGGCGAAAATCATGGGAGCCTTGAAGAATGTGTGGAAGTCGAGAACATTATCTCGGAAAGCAAAAATGGGTATGTTTGAAGGAATAGTGGTTCCAACAATGTTGTATGGTTGCAAGGCGTGGGCTATGGATAGAGATGTGTGCAGGAGGATGGATGTGCTGGAAATGAGATGTTTGAGGACAATGAATGGTGTGAGGTGGTTTGATCGAGTAAGTAACGTAAGGGTAAGAGAGATGTGTGGAAATAAAAAGAGCGTGGTTGAGAGAGCAGAAGAGGGTGTTTTGAAATGGTTTGGGCACATGGAGAGAATGAGTGAGGAAAGATTGACCAAGAGGATATATGTGTCGGAGGTGGAGGGAACGAGGAGAAGTGGGAGACCAAATTGGAGGTGGAAAGATGGAGTGAAAAAGATTTTGTGTGATCGGGGCCTGAACATGCAGGAGGGTGAAAGGAGGGCAAGGAATAGAGTGAATTGGAGCGATGTGGTATACCGGGGTTGACGTGCTGTCAGTGGATTGAATCAGGGCATGTGAAGCGTCTGGGGTAAACCATGGAAAGCTGTGTAGGTATGTATATTTGCGTGTGTGGACGTATGTATATACATGTGTATGGGGGTGGGTTGGGCCATTTCTTTCGTCTGTTTCCTTGCGCTACCTCGCAAACGCGGGAGACAGCGACAAAGCAAAAAAAAAAAAAAAAGATATATATATATATATATATATATATATATATATATATATATATATATATATATATATATATGGATATATAATCGCATCATGTATGTAACCCAGAACCCCTTTTTTGGAGCTCCTGAAGCTTGAGGGTCCGTAACAAATGGAAGCTGGGAAACAAAGGACTCATTTAGAGCAAGAAGTTCCTTGATGAGACTTTAATCATTGATACAGCCATACCAAATGTTTTTTTTCTTTTTCTCTTATGGTGTATCCACCAACGGGCAGAGTCCATTAACACATACATGTAGATATATTTATCATATTACCGTCGGACCCCACTTGGAAAGGGGGTATGGGCTCCTCATAGAATTAAATACACACACACACACACTCATATATATGTATATATATATATATATATATATATATATATATATATATATATATATATATTTTTTTTTTTTTAAACTATTCGCCATTTCCCGCGTTAGCGAGGTAGCGTTAAGAACAGAGGACTGGGCCTTTGTGGGATATCCTCACCTGGCCCCCCTCTATTCCTCCTTTTGGAAAATTAAAAAAAAAAGAAACACGAGAGGGGAGGATTTCCAGCCCCCCCGCTCCCTCCCCTTTTAGTCGCCCTCTACGACATGCAGGGAATACATGGGAAGTATTCTTTCTCCCCTATCCCCAGGGATATATATATATATATATATATATATATATATATATATATATATATATATATATATATATATATATATATATATATATATATTTTTTTTTATACTATTCGCCATTTCCCGCATTAGCGAGGTAGCGTTAAGAACAGAGGACTGGGCCTTTGAGGGAATATCCTCCCATGGCCCCCTTCTCTGTTCCTTCTTTTGGAAAAAAAAAAAGAAAAAGAAAAAAAAATGAGGAGGATTTCCAGCCCCCCGCTCCCTTCCCTTTTAGTCGCCTTCTACGACATGCAGGAATACGTGGGAAGTGTATATATATATATATATATATATATATATATATATATATATATATATATATATATATATATATATATCCCTGGGGATAGGGGAGAAAGAATACTTCCCACGTATTCCCTGCGTGTCGTAGAAGGTGACTAAGAGGGAAGGGAGCAGGGGGCTAGAAATCCTCCCCTCTTGGTTTTTTTTTGTTTTTCTCAAAGAAGGAACAGAGAAGGGGGCCAGACGAGGCTATTCCCTCAAAGGCCCAGTCCTCTGTTCTTAACGCTACCTCGCTAACGCGGGAAATGGCGAATAGTATGAAAGATATATATATATATATATATATACATATATATATATATATATATATATATACTACCTGTTTTTTAAACATGATGTATTGAAAGAGACTTCTCGTTCTACAGCTAACTCTAAACAACTCGTTGATAACATGACTAGCAGTCCTGTTTAACTGGCCCTACTTATTTTACAGAACATTTGTATGACCAGCGTAGTGGCTCTCATGGGGGTGTTGTTGCCACAGGTAACTAGTTACTGTTATGGATAGAAGTAACATTAAGTGGTGGTTATATGCCTGTGTCTCTTTGGCCGAGTAGTAGGAGGCATTTCGTGCTTCTATGCTGAGCCGATCAGCATGTTGTTGCCCGTAATAGTGTGGTAGCAGCCGTAGGATAACTCTGAGTAATCTGCTTTATATTAGTTGATTCACCTCTACTTTGGGCGCAGTGTTTCAGACATATTCTTTATGTGTTGATTTATAATGCTTAGTATTAGGTTAATTATCAGCACCTTAGAATAACATGTATTAGTATCGTATGCTATTTCCCAAATAAGTATTGGAACCCGCAAAACAAATGACAAACCGTTCTGTTCTACTACATATGACTGTTAACATTGGTAAACAAAATCTGAAACGAACTTGACAAAAATTCATTTGATATTTTGCAGTCTTAGGCATACGGGTTCATGCATACACCACCGAAAGAAAGGCAGGAGAGAGTAAAACACCAGAAAAGGGGGGGCTAAGTCACCAAAGAATAAGGACAGGTATGGTTTGTGGATCCCTCTTACACCTCCCCCAATTGCTTGTGGCGTAGTTGTAAACCTCATGCTAGCACGCCTTCTGTCCTGCATGTTTCGCATTCTTTGTCTGTACTCCTGTCACTCAAGCTCACCTCTGTCTCTTTCTTTATCCTCTGTCTGTCTCCTAACAATCATATTATTCTGTGTAAACTATTTTTTGTAGGCACTGTTCCCATCCACAGTGACACAAAGCATACCTGCCTCATCTATATCTAAGGAGTACTGAAACCGTACTATACCTAAAAGTATCCTAGCCCTTGTCAATGAAATAATAAAGCCTTTCTTTCTCATAAGCATTGTAGCAAAAGCCTACGTCATATGCGTTATGTTTTTAAAGGAAATTTGACGGTCACATCTACCCCACAGATGGACAAAAGGTTTCTAGCTGTGTATAAAATACGATAAAAAATCATTGAAGCTTTGTTCCCCCCATATCATTTAGCACCATTTTGCTTTACCCATGTATCACCGCTCTCACGCACTGTGTCTTATTCTGCAATCTGTATTACTATTGTTGATGGATATTTCGTTGCACAGGCAGCACTTTAAAGCCATATTTTTTTGTCTCCTTTCTGTCTTAACAAACTTTATGTATCCTCTTTCAATTTCCAGGTCTCTCTCTCTTCTCTCTTACGAAAATGATTATGACAATGACAATGATTCTAGCTATTGAGGGGACAAAGTGAGTAACTGTTTGCCTTGCAGCAACCAGCTTGCTTGTTCTGCATGCAGGATAAGGTCAAGCTTTGTATTATAACCAGTGAATGGGTGTTTATAGTTGATGTTAAGCATGCTTCTCCATCCTTCAGCCAAAGCCTATTAACTTCTGGTCTGTCACAACACCCGTTGGTAGAGAGTTAGAGCAATAGGCTATAACTCTGTTGTTATAATATATACAGGTGAAGGGGGTGTTGTGATAGAGTAGGTCTCTCCAATGGTATGATGGCTACTACCCCTGGACGTGCCCCTTCTTCCATGGTACCCCTGGACGTGCCCTTTCTTCCATGGTGGTCCTCTTCCCCCCCTCGTTCCCCAGCACGACCCTATTCCACCAACCCACAGCGTCGAGGGGGATGGAGTGACATGTTACGTACACTTGCAGCTCAGGAAAAGTGTAAACATTGAAAATGATATATGAAATGACACTGGTAGATTAATTTGCATTCATGTCCCGGTGAGTAGATTTAGGGTAGACATTTCTTAAGGCCTTCTTATTTGAAGTAATATGTAGAACAAAAGTAGTCAGTTTTTCCTGCCACCAAATATCTGTGTTGGATTCATGCATTAAGTTTTACACAGTTCACACAAATTCTTTGTCATGTGCTCATTCAGGCAAAAGAAAAATGCATCCCATGTAATGAGCAGATACTATCCATACGTGAAAGTGTGAAAACCTCAGTTCTAATAACTGGCATATCAAACATAATGAGACCTGTCCTGTCTAGCATAGCCTAATAAATTTCATATGTGTTTAGATTAGATAGTTTATTTCTGTAGAAAGCATAGGCAACACCAGACCAAGCACATTATCATTCTCTCGTTGCTATTCTCACTTGCTGAGCTTTCACGAACGGATAGCCACTCACTTTATGAAAGGACAGCTACTTATTTTAAGATATAATGAAAATGGTGCCTTTCCTCTTAAATTTACGACGCTGTTTTTGATAACTTATTCTTCTGAAACCTGACCAAGCCTTCTCAGTTTAGTACAGCCCTAAATGCAGCTGACAAGGCTATACCATGCTTTATCTAGGTAAATGATCGTTGCTAAAAGTGAATCTTCATACTGTTCGAATAAAGAATTTCATTTTCTTCCAACACAGACGTTTTGTGAAATCACGTTATTTGAATTTTGAAGTACAGTACATAGAATTCTGTAGAACAAAGTTCGCCAAAGTAAAATACATAGATCTCTGTAGACAACATCGGATCATGTGTAACTGTACATGTATGGGACATGGTGACTTAGCTGTAATGTAATGTAATGTAATGTAATGTAATGTAATAGTGTCACTGTATCATACGGTATTTAGTCAAACTATCTTTGCTTGATTTATTGACATAATAGCCTGGTTTGGTGATTTATTTTTACTAGAAAACTATTACCTGCCTCTAATATGATAGACTAGGAACTGAACTTTTTATAAAACTAAGTGGCATTTTTTTTTGATAAAAAGTATCACATATTTTGCTGTAAATTTAGCTCGTTTCATACTTAGCATGAATTACTATTGAATATTTTGATGCAGGTTAAGCATCACATTTTTCTAGTATGCATGAAAGATTGACTATCAGTCATACAATCTAACTATAACCTTGTGACTGATAGAAATAGTTCCATCTTTTCTTTGAGAGTCCTCAAAATTCTCTTGGCTATGGTATAGAAACTTTAATCATAACCATGTGCTGTCATAAAGTAAGTTAACTCAGCATATTAGTGTTATTTTTATAAGCTGTGGACAAAGGTGCATATATGCTGTATAACCTACTGCGTTATCCAGTTTTTCATTAATTAGATGAAGGTTCTTATTGCTTGTGAGAAGAATAAGAATGTAGTTAGGGTAGTTACACAGCCAGTACAGAAGGCAGGCTGGCCTTGTTGTTGTGCTGGTGTTGTGGTAACAGTGGTGTTGTGGTTTAGCGGGCATGGAGGAGGAAACGGCGGGAGCGGGTTTAAACGTGGACACCCAACTTCGCCCTCCATGCTGGGTACCAACCTACTGCTGGCGCCCGCGTCTCTCCCTCAAGTCCACCCCACCCGTCGTACCACGCTGCCCCCCCTCGAGAGGACGCCGCCCCTGCCCAGACCAGCAAGGTGATCCTTACCCTCCTCTCATGCACCCCAGCCTCAGCTTGTGCATGATAGTATGTATTTACAATGCCAAATTATCAAAAGGTATCCCATGCATATACTTACAGCACAGCACAACTTTATGTGGCTTTTTCAGTATCAAATGCTGTATGTTTTATTCACTTGCACAGTTCTTCCCACTACTTACACACAGATATTTAATAAATGCTAAAAATATTGTACCATGGAAGATGTGATGCTGTGATGTAGACTGATATTAGTGGATAATTTTGATGATTTAGCAAAGTTTGTTTGCTAACTATCATCCTTGGTTTTAATTCTGTCCAGTTATAGCAAAAGTCATATCAATCTGCTTAAATTCTATTTCCTTTTTCTCTGCCCTTGTAATAATGCTAACAAATAAAGTCATGCCATCTCATCATGATGCTTTTGGACCTGAACCGTACTTTGTTTTTGACATTTGCAGTGAGTTTGTGGTGGTTTGTCTCTCTATTGTTCCAGAAAAATCAACAGCTTACTTTTTTACATACTTTTGAAGACCTCTCCATATTATGAGCTCTCATCACAAAAGAATGCGCCCATGTTGTTTGTAAAAGCAGATGCATGGCAGTATAGAAATACATATACGCCTTAATTTTTTTTTGAACTCCAGATGACAATATATCAAAGATATAGTGTAAAACATTCAGAAAATACTTAGTGTTTATTGCTTATTGTGTTGTAAACTCACAACACTTTAGTATAGTGTGCAAATGCGTTTAACTTTTTTTACTCTTTTACTCTTAAAATTACCTATTATTTCTTCTTGATGTATTCCTCTCTTGTTGAATTTCATGGTGAATGTTCAGCTCTGTGTTGCATGACTTACATTGATGCCTTGACTTTGCAGCTCAAAGAGACAGAATCACACCTGTATATGACATATCTTATATGACTGGGATTAGACCTTAGGTATCTGAGTTATACACAAAGTCCCTTACTTCTTTTAGGTGTCTTTGTCTACCCTGAAGCACTGCATGGCAAATTTTCCTTATCTTATATTCTAATGTGCTTTCTCTGCTTTCAGATAATGTTCATGTGGTTTTCTCACAATATTTCCTTTGTTCTACTGTGGGAAACTGTAATTTATTTATACTCCAAAGTTTTAGGTACTCAATGCTTTTTGTATATTTCTATATAAATGCACGGAGTCTTGTAATTTCAATATGTGGTGGACAGCCAGTATGCATCATACCTGATTCCTCTGCCTTTCATTGTCTCCTAATAATGTGATTTCAGACTATAAGCTGGATGTGTACTAACTACTCCACAAGGTAGGATATTTTAAAGAAAATGGCTTCATTTCCTCTTCTGTAATTTCATGCATAATAAATTAACATACTAAATCAGAAAAGAGGTTTATTCTGACTGCCTGCAAGAACACTAGAAGTGAGAAGTACACCTTTAACAAGGCTGTATCACTGTCAGCAGGTAGAAAAAAATACAGTGTTGTCAAGGACCTTATTGCCTCAGAGGAGCCCACCTTACCCATAGTCTCATGTGGCATGCAACCCTGAAGCTGAAGGAAACCTATAAAAGTGGTCAGAGGGTTACGTAATAATAATAATGATAATAATAATAATAATAATAATAATAATGATAATAATGATAATAGGAATAATGATAATAATAATAATAATAATAATAATAATAATAATGATAATAATAATGATAATAATAATAATAATAATAATGATAATGATAATAATAATAATAATAATAATAATAATAATAATAATAATTATCCCTGGGGATAGGGGAGAAAGAATACTTCCCACGTATTCCCTGCGTGTCGTAGAAGGCGACTAAAAGGGAAGGGAGCGGGGGCTGGAAATCCTCCCCTCTCGTTTTTCTTTTTTTTTTTTCCAAAAGAAAGAACAGAGAAGGGGGCCAGGTGAGGATATTCCCTCAAAGGCCCAGTCCTCTGTTCTTAACGCTACCTCACTAACGTGGGAAATGGCGAATAGTATGAAAAAAATAATAATGATAATAAAATGAAATAGTAATAATAGAATAATAAATGATAATAATGATAATGATAATAATAACACCCTTCCTATACAACAGCCCAATTTTCAGTGATTGCTGAATTTGATCTGCAAATAAAAGGTTTCTAAATCAACATTTTAACCTTTTAATGGCGATGGCAACAATTTACCCTTATCATTGTTTTACTAGAAGAAAAGGTCTATATGTTAGCATAGTTCAGCACCATTTTTGACTACTAGTAGAGCATGTCAGGATTTGGCCAAAATTTATTCACAGCCATCACTATAATGTAAAGTAAATTTGTGTTTCAGTTTAACACAGTATGCTTCATGTAGTCTTATATGGAGAGCATACCTAACTGTATATAATTGTGTAGATTTTTGTTGTCCGTCTTTTTGCATCATTCTAGAAACAAGAATGACATGAAATACACAGAAATCTTAATTGTTCTTTGTTATGTTTGTTGTTAGGCCTAACTTTAATATTCCAGACCTAACCTTTTCTGTTTCCAGACCTCAACGAATGGTTCCCCTAAAACTAAACTTTTACCACTTTTCAGATCTGTCAAATGCCAGATTCTTATATTGAGCTTTTTTTTCCCCCCTATGTTCATTTTGTTTTGAGGAAATCTGTTTATATGCAAGTCATACAAACTTGGAGAGGTTTGTGATGTGTAGCCTGTATGGTCTTTCAGTGTTGTATTTTCCCATGAGTGTGATGAAAAATATTATTTTGATATCTTAGTTGTAGATATTTGTGAAGTAAGCTGATATCCCTCACTTGTTTCTTGGATGTCATTCATTTATTTTTTGTGCATTTCTTTGCTACTGGCTGTCACCTTTTCACTTTCAAGCCCAAGTATGCTCAGGCTTTCTACATTGGCAGTCAATGGGTCCCCACTCTTCTTCATTATCCTTTGCTGGCCATTTCGCTTATACTTTCCTTCCCTGAAACATATCAACTTTTCTTCCTTTGATGTTATCTTTAAAGCTCTCTGTCCTACCATTTTTCTACACCGGCTGTTAATTTAAGATTTTCCTACTGTGGTACACCTATACCTTCTGACATTGGCCATTAACCTTAGGAATTTCTTCCAGTGCTTTCCTGCACTGGCCTTAAACCTAGAATCTTCCTTCCCATTTGCTATGGTAATGTTATCCGACCAATAATTCTAATCAGCTTGCATGGATGATCCTGCCTATTGAGGGTGGACCATTGATAAAGCACTCTCAGCTATCATTAATGCAATGACACTCCTCATCAACTGGATTAAGAGAACAAACAACACATGGAGATATGAATGAGCTTGGAAGACGTTAAATACTTGTTGTGATTGTTCACAAAATCCTAGAGGGTAGCATAAATACACCTTGCAAGTATGAAAGCACACTGAAAGTCACCCAAATCCTTGGGTCCTTAAACCTATTTTGAATGTCTGCTCTTGAATACTGCATCACAATACTTTGTATATTATGAATCCCTTAGTTACATCAAATCTTCAGAATTGCATTTTCTCTTCAGTTTTGAATATTTTCAGTGCAAATTTCATTGTATTATTGACTTTGTTTATTAAGGTGAAGAGAGGATACTACATAATAAAATAATAAAGTTTTCTTCATTAGTATTATGTAAATCCTTAATTTGCAAGATAGACAGATATCATAAGTTAGAATTATTTTATCATCTAAATATCAGATCATTTGTGTTATGTTAATACAACTACATTCTAAAATTTTGAATCTGACAAGTTAAGGGCTGAGCAGGTGCTAAAATATGAATTTAGCAAATTATGGGTACAGAATTGATGTTGCTCAGAGGACGTGATAGCAGATCACACAGATTATAACAACCTGAGGAATTACATTTTGTTATAACAACAGGAGGAATTATATTTTGCTATTATGAATACAAGTTCTAAAGAACATTACAACTCTACTTGTATGTGTTTACGAACATCTAAGAGGCTGAATTCCTTCTTCTGTATTCCCTTTCTAGTACTCCTCATTTTTTATGCATCAAAGATGGTCATAAACGGGTATTTTTTTGGGCTGTGCTATATTGTATCAGCAACTATATCAAATAATTATTTGCTGTACTTGAAATTCATTCTTGTTTCTGATCCCAAAATGTACGGTATAAAGGACTAGCAGGTGTAGGTGATTCATAAAAGTTGGTGTTTTGGGTATCATCTGACCCAACTCTGGTTAAAGGTGAGTAAATGGCAACTTTATCTTCCTATAATGAGGCTGTTGCTTGAGCAGAGGCAAGAAGCAAATCTTGTATTTCAACCATCATAGGAGCTGGTGTGGATTCATTAAAACTCAGTTTAGGATTGGGAGCATCAGGCAAGGGGCTTTGTTAGGGGACTGGAGTTTCATCGGGAATGTACTGCACTTTGATGCCTTCATAAACAGTTATTGTGGTGTCACTTGTTTCACATAATTTGCTTCACTTAGCAATAGAGAGGTGAATTCTATCAAGTGCCAATCACTGAGCCCCAGTATGCTCACAGGTGCCAGACTGTGGAGTTGCCAAGGTTTGGAACACCAAAACATTAGAGTATAAGGATTTCAATGTATGAAATCTCAAGCTGGCTGAAATTGATTAGATGAACAATATATATCGTGGATTTGTATTTTTAGAAATCACGCCAAAGTGCTGCTCATTATGGAAAAAGAAATTGATATCCTGTTTCCATTGCATCATTAGATTTAGAAAATTATGCCATAACTATCCCTCCCATAGTTTTTCAGCTTCAGCATAAGTTTGCATGAACAATGTTGTAATGATGAGTGCTTGCCTATTGACAAAATCACCCCCCCCCCCTTGAAAAGTAATCACTGTAAGAGTTGCACAGCTTTAGTGAAATCTTCTGACATCACTATCATGTATAATCTAAACATTTTTTATATTACTATTAACTGACATTCTCACAAAGTAAAGTATCATTGCAAATATCCCTTACATAACAGCAGCCCATTTACCGGAATTTCACCATAATATAACTTACTGACTAGTGAACTAACATCTCATGGAATTTGCAGATGGGAAAATTTGTTATAATAGAATTTTCAATTACCAATGACTGCAATTCTTTTTTTGCTTTTATCATAACACAAAGTTGACTTTCCAGTTTGATTATAAGCCTACTTTTAACTGTAACTATACTGTCTAAGCACTGCAGTAGCTGTATTATAGTAGTATTAGAATGTTCAAGAAACGAGAAGAAATTTGTAAAAAGCAGCACAAGAGAGAGAGAGAGAGAGAGAGAGAGAGAGAGAGAGAGAGAGAGAGAGAGAGAGAGAGAGAGAGAGAGAGAGAGAGAGTAGTGTGTATGGTAGGTGAGTGTGGTAGAGCAGTGGGCAGTGTGTGTGTGAGGACCTGTACAAGTCTTTCTTTTCTGCTTTGGTAGGAGACTTAAGCCAGTTTACACGCTGAGGGGCTTAGCCCCAAGTTTATTTTCTGTTGAATAAAATGACTGACTTGCACTTGCACTATTTTAGCTATACAGGAGCTTTACTACAATAGTAATACATGATTTTTGTCAAGCAGTATAACAGAAACAGTAGGATTAAGCAGTAATGTATGTGCAGGCAGAAGATTGTAGTGGAGCAGCGAATGGGGTGTGAGAATGTGAATAGTCTTCATTTTCTCTTTTTACAGTAGAATAAGTCCACAGGCTGGATATCTCTGTTGTGAGTTTACTTTCTGGTACAGTTGAATGACTGCTTTGCATTGTACGTGTGCAGTAACTGCTATATGGAAGTAACAAAACATTCATAAAATCAAAAGAAAAAATCAAATCAAATGGTATGGGAATAGGTGTGTACATAAGTGGAAGATGGGTCTCCATTTCGTGTTTTGTTGGCAGTTTAAGTCAGTGCTTTTAAAGGGATGGCCACTTGGTAAAATAACATTAGAAAATAGATTTTCTTTTCTTTTTTTTTCACCAGTGCATTTCATTATCATCACTTTAATTATTATCTTGACTAAGATGCTCTCCAGGCTTCCTTACATCTCATTATCCTTACTCAGGATTTCCTGATTGCAAGTGAACTTAATTTAGTTGTATGTAATTTACAGTTTTACTTTTAAAGTATGACTTTTATTCATAGTAATATCAGTCTCTAGTATTCCATGGTTCACTTTTACACTTATCTCTGTACAAGCTGCCCCCACTTAACAAGTAGACTGGGGAACCAGATCATTTCATGAAAGACCAAAACTCATTATAATGGGATTTTGAATCTCTAACTTATGAATTTCTGTCTATCCAAGAACGAAAAATAATAATCGCTGAGCACGAGACTTGCCGTGTACACAGAGGGAAAAATTTATAGTATTTAAGATAAAATGAAAGCCAGGCTTTTACACCTTTCAATGCCCTGAAAACGACTTAGTATTGAAGTAATGTAATGAAAAAGATGGAAAGACTGTTACAGTGTCTGGAGTGAAGGCCAGATTCATCAAAAGGTGCCAATAAACACTATGGTCATTCTTGTCAGAGTTGAAAATGTTACCTTTAATTTTATTTTTGACTTATTTTTGATTTTATAATTAATCTAAAGTGCTAATAAATGAGAATATATACAACAGAGAATAATAATAAGAATGTTTAGATCAGTAAATAATTCAGTTTACTTCATTTGGAGCTGAATAAAAAGTAATTCAGAGCAGCTGACTTTGGATGTGTTCTTTTTGGAAAAATCCCCCCTTCCCCATGTAAATTAGCAAAAACAAAGGAGGCTTCTCTGTTGCCTACAGCAGAAACAGATGATGTAGAGGGTCAGGCAGATGATACTATTGCCCTTTCCTATCCCTGTTAGTAATTCCATCACACCCCTATGCATTGTTTCATGTATCACAATTATGTTATTCAATCACTATCAAATTTATATCATTTTTGTATAAAGAAAAGGTTTTCTGCATTCTTTAAAATCATTTTTATTATGCCTCGGAGCAGAAAGTTTCTGTAGGAATGTACCATTAATTTAAATGATGAGAGTCTATGGGAAAACAAGTAGTGCTAACTGGCATTTCATTTAATGTCCAACTTTTCAGGATCCTATTTATTCTATTATGTGGAGGGAAAGGTGTACCTATATTCTGCTTATCATTTGATGATCTTTACTGTGGTTAGTTACATGAATGCTTCATGTCATAAAATTTCAGTATCAGTGTCAAGATGATTAAAAAAAATGTAAAGTGTTAGTAACAGCAGATGCAATTAACCTTTAAATCAGTTGCATTAGATGAAAAATTGGAAGTCCAGGTGCTCTGAAGCATATGAAGAACTTAACCAAAATTTTGAAGCATAGTTCTTGCAATATCCACATTGTGAAAAATACATGGTATTAGAGACAAAATGAAGGCCATTGCTTAGGCTTTAATGCCTACAAAAGTGACTCACCATTTAAGAAGTTTATTGGAAAAGATGGAAAAATTGTTAAAGGGTCTAGATTGAAGAAAAATGTTCATTAAAAGGTATCAAGAACATTATGGTCTTTCTTTCCAGTGTTGAGAAAGTTATTGCTATTTTTACTTTGTGCCTTGTTTTTAGTATTATTAATTTTCATCAAAACTTGAAATTTATAATTCAATGTGGTTAATAGAGGTTCTCTACATTCTTGATTGTGTTTTGTTACGTCTTTAAACAGAAATCTTTTCTATAGGAGCACTTCTCCAATTATATAATGAGAGTCTGTTCGTAAAGCACGCTTTGCTCACCAGAATTCCACATGACAGACAACTTTTCTGGAATGCATCTGTTCTGTTTTACTTTTTAAGTTGTTTTTCTCATATTTGTTTGCAGTTTCCCGTCTTAGCCTAGGACCATCAGGATCTGATGATTATGTCATCCAGGGGAATCATCCCATAGCTCCTTCCGTTGTTTCTACTTTTGGAAAGTAATAATATAGGAAGGAAGAATTCCCAACCCTTCACTTCAGCTTCTCTTAGTCACCTTCTTTGATTTGCAGTCTTGGATAGCAGTCTTCCTTCCCAATCCTAGGGATATTATCATTATTATTATTATTTTGAAATCTTATAATTGATATCATTATTATTAGATGTTTTTAATTTTCAGTATTATTGTTATCATTAGTATTATTTAGATGCCAGTGTTTTTTTATGATTAGCATTCTGATTCACTCATGTTTTCATGATATGACTTTTATGAATACCTCTTTTATCTTCTATATATAGAAGCAAACTGGTACAGTTAAGCATTTATTCTTTTTTACTGTTCCAAATGTTGTGCTCTCTTTTAGTGATCTTATTCCACTCTATCTTCCTTCAGGTTCTACAGGGTTGATGAATACTTTTTATTCTTAAGCACTCATGTTTGCCTCATCTTTTGCTCTCAGTATTCCAACTCTTCATGACCACAACCTCTCTTATATATATTCCGTATTATTTTTCTTGCTAATGTCCTTTAAGTCTTATAATACCTCACCCCACTTAAGAGAAAATATTCTCATTTTTCTCTAATTTCTACCTATATTTGATTTGCTTAGCCTTGTCTTGATGTATCTGTCTCTATTTTTATTATCATTATATGTTGCATCCTACTAATACTGCCTTCTTTTCCCTGTATTGATCTATCCTGTGTTAAATTATATGTAACCAAATAACTGTCAGCAAAACTGCTTTTACACTAAATATTCTCACCCCAGTTCTTCTCTTGTTTTCTTACATTTCATTTTCTGTTGCTTCTCAGTCATTCCATCATCTACATTTGTTTAATGAAAACTGTGTACTTCCTCATAGATTTGACAGTCAGTAGGTAAGAATGCACTTTTTGTAAAAGAGAATATAATATTAGTAGACTAAATTTAATTATATAACTGTAAGCAGTAATGATGAAACAAATGAATTACCATCTAAACAGCCTTATATGATAAGTGATCCAACTGATTTTCTTGTAGATGTGAACTTAATCATATGAGCCTTATCATTATCATATGTTGTCATGGCACCCTTTCCACATCTTTCAATGAAAGCTGATAAATGTAGAATCACAGATTATTAGGGTATCTTTTCCCAGGAGTGCCATTTAGATCTAGATTAAAAACATTAACAAGCTTTAGATATTGGGACATATTACATGCTTCTCATGTGCAGAGATTAATCTAAAGTGAGAAGACCTCGACTCTATATCAGGCAACAATTATTATATAGACTTGAGTAACTTTAGAAAGATGTTGAACATTATTGTAAGGTTGATATCTTCAGAGCATGTTATAATCACAATTTAAGAGTGCAATTTTTTTTTATGAAAGTGTCAAAGTGTACTCGGAATACAATTATTATATATTCAGAATACCTGAATTATATTCAGACCACGAGTGTTATCTTCCGAACATAATTGTTATAATCAGAACATAATTGTTATATCCAGATTATGAGTGTTAAAATCAGAATATAACTGTTATATTCAGAATATGAGTGTGATATTCAGAACATAAAAGTGATATATTCAGAACATAAGAATGTTATCCATTTCAGCTATGGAACGTCGTTATATCGTGTGGCGATCACCAGGTAAATGTAATTCTGTACTAATCTTACCCGTGATGATTCCTCTCGCTTAACTCTTGCTTGTTTGCACTCTAAACCAACACAAGCTGATGATTAATCAATCATTACCTCAGTCATTTTCAAGCCCTAGAGTGTTGTGAGCTTATGACACACAGGGAATATCACATCTTTTTAATAATAGCTGCTCAGTGTTTTCAGCTTCTGCTCTGTCTGACATTACTGCACAGATGCTGGCATTTTAATATTATTGTCACAGTGAAGCAGACAACATACTTTCCTATGTCGTTTGCTCATGGCACTGAATGGGCATGATGATCTTTCTGCATACATAACTCTTGCTATGTAAGTTGGCATGGTTGTGCAGTGTGATCAGCAACCACAATCTTGCAATTGAAATAATGTGCAGCTCTCTTCCTTTCACAAGTAACTCTTGCAATTGTTCCTTGCTCAAATTATAATTTACAACATACCATTTTTCTTTTTAGATGACAGAAGTGATATCCAAAGTTGTAGACGAGTAGACTTTCCTAATATGGGAAAATCTACATATGAAATGATCTCTCAGATTATTGTACATTGCTTTCCTATGAATATTCATAAATCCATAGAGAATAAGATACTGTAACATAAATGCTATTCAGTGCATATATATATATATATATATATATATATATATATATATATATATATATATATATACATATATAGGGTTAGGGAGAATGATTTGGTAAACAGAGAAGAGGTAGTGAAAGCTTTGTGGAAGATGAAAGCTGGCAAAGTGGCGGGTTTGGATGGTATTGCAGTGAAATTTATTAAAAAAAGGGAGTGACCGTGTTATTGACTGGTTGGTAAAGATATTTAATGTATGTATGGCTTATGGTGAGGTGCCTGAGGATTGGCAGAATGCATGCATAGTGCCATTGTACGAAGTGCTCAAATTACAGAGGTATTATAAGTTTGTTGAGTATTCCTGGGAAATTATATGGCAGGGTATTGATTGAGAGGGTGAAGGCATGTACAGAGCATCAGATTGGGGAAGAGCAGTGTGGTTTCATTAGTGGAAGAGGATGCGTGGATCAGGTGTTTGCTTAGAAGAATGTATGTGAGAAATACTTGAAAAAAAAAATGGATTTGTATGTAGTATTTATGGGTCTGGAGAGGACATATAATAGAGTTGATAGAGATGCTCTTTGGAAGGTATTAAGAATATATGGTGTGTGAGGCAAGTTGCTAGAAGCAGTGAAAAGTTTTTATCGAGGATGTAAGGCATGTGTACGAGTAGGAAGAGAGGAAAGTGATTGGTTCTCAGTGAATATTGGTTTGCGGCAAGGGTGCGTGATGTCTCTATGGTTGTTTGATTTGTTTATGGATGGGGTTAAGAGGGAGGTGAATGCAAGAGTTTTGGAGAGAGGGGCAAGTATGCAGTCTGTTGTGGATGAGAGGGCTTGGGAAGTGAGTCAGTTGTTGTTTGCTGGTGATACAGTGCTGGCGGCTGATTCCAGTAAGAAACTGCGGAAGCTGGTGACTGAGTTTGTTAGTGTGTGAAAGAGGAAGGCTGAGAGTAAATGTGAATAAGAGCAAGGTCATTAGGTACAGTAGGGTTGAGGGACAAGTCAATTGGGAGGTAAGTTTGAATGGAGAAAAACTGGAGGAAGTGAAGTGTTTTAGATACCTGGGAGTGGATTTGGCAGCGGATGGAACCATGGATGCGGAAGTGAGTCACAGGGTGGGGAAGGGGTGAAAGTTCTGAGAGCGTTAAAAAATGTGTGGAAGGCAAGAACATTATCTTGGAAAGCAAAAATGGGTAAGTTTGAAGGAATAGTGGTTCCAACAATGTTATATGGTTGCGAGGCGTGGGCTATAGATAGAGTTGTGCGGAGGAGGGTGGATGTGTTGGAAATGAGATATTTGAGGAGTGAATTGGATCGATGTGGTATACCGGGGTTGACGTGCTCTCAGTGGATTGAATCACGGCATGTGAAGCGTCTGGGGTAAACCATGGAAAGCTGTGTAGGTATGTATATTTGCGTGTGTGGACGTATGTATATACATGTGTATGGGGGTGGGTTGGGCCATTTCTTTCGTCTGTTTCCTTGCGCTACCTCGCAAACACGGGAGACAGCAACAAAGCAAAAAAAAAAAAAAAAATATGGTTGTTTAATTTGTTTATGGATGGGGTTGTTAGGGAGGTAAATGCAAGAGTCCTGGAAAGAGGGGCAAGTATGAAGTCTGTTGGGGATGAGAGAGCTTGGGAAGTGAGTCAGTTGTTGTTCGCTGATGATACAGCGCTGGTGGCTGATTCATGTGAGAAACTGCAGAAGCTGGTGACTGAGTTTGGTAAAGTGTGTGGAAGAAGAAAGTTAAGAGTAAATGTGAATAAGAGCAAGGTTATTAGGTACAGTAGGGGTGAGGGTCAAGTCAATTGGGAGGTGAGTTTGAATGGAGAAAAACTGGAGGAAGTGAAGTGTTTTAGATATCTGGGAGTGGATCTGTCTGCGGATGGAACCATGGAAGCGGAAGTGGATCATAGGGTGGGGGAGGGGGCGAAAATTTTGGGAGCCTTGAAAAATGTGTGGAAGTCGAGAACATTATCTCGGAAAGCAAAAATGGGTATGTTTGAAGGAATAGTGGTTCCAACAATGTTGTATGGTTGCGAGGCGTGGGCTATGGATAGAGATGTGCGCAGGAGGATGGATGTGCTGGAAATGAGATGTTTGAGGACAATGTGTGGTGTGAGGTGGTTTGATCGAGTGAGTAACGTAAGGGTAAGAGAGATGTGTGGAAATAAAAAGAGCGTGGTTGAGAGAGCAGAAGAGGGTGTTTTGAAATGGTTTGGGCACATGGAGAGAATGAGTGAGGAAAGATTGACCAAGAGGATATATGTGTCGGAGGTGGAGGGAACGAGGAGAAGAGGGAGACCAAATTGGAGGTGGAAAGATGGAGTGAAAAAGATTTTGTGTGATCGGGGCCTGAACATGCAGGAGGGTGAAAGGAGGGCAAGGAATAGAGTGAATTGGAGCGATGTGGTATACAGGGGTTGACGTGCTGTCAGTGGATTGAATCAAGGCATGTGAAGCGTCTGGGGTAAACCATGGAAAGCTGTGTAGGTATGTATATTTGCGTGTGTGGACGTATGTACATGTGTATGGGGGGGGGTTGGGCCATTTCTTTCGTCTGTTTCCTTGCGCTACCTCGCAAACGCGGGAGACAGCGACAAAGTATAAAAAAAAAAAAAAAAAAAAAAAAAAAATATATATATATATATATATATATATATATATATTTACATATATACATGTGTGTGTGTGTGTGTGTGTGTGTGTGTGTGTGTGTGTGTGTGTGTGTGTGTGTGTGTGTGTACATACCCTAGCCTAAGCCAAGCACCTATCTATCAACAAGCCCAAGGGGTTGTGAGCAGCTGGGTTGGCTGCAGATTTCAACCCAGGTGAGCTCTTGCATAACTCATGGCAAGTGATGCTACTCACTACAGCATTAAAGGATAAAGATATTTTTCATACATACTGAAAAAGGCATTTCACAGACATGGAAAGAAATCTTAATTGCGAGGTTAAAGGGCTGATAATCATATAATGATGTTTAGTTACTAGTGTCTCATACTTAAGTTTTATATGCACACTTTATTCACCCTGCAGCACATTTACAGTATTTCCAAATCTAGATGCCACAGTCAGAAGGGAGAGAATAATATTGTACATACATATGACCTTTGAGGATGCAAAGGTTGTGGCTGGCAGGCAATGATGCATCAGTAAGGTAGCACATCGCTGCATCATGTATGTAATGACACTGGGAGGTGTGTTGTGGCCTGCAATGAAAATGAATAATGTCCCCAATGAAATTATTGTTTTTATGGTATGAAAATTACAGGTTAACATTACTCATGTGTAATTACCTTTTGGTTCACATTTGAAAATACTGTACAGATTGTTATACAATAAGTTTTAGGTAAACAAAATACTGCTATTTTTCTATTGGGCATCTGTTTTTACTAGTTTTCTTATGGCTCAGCATAAGTACTCTACTTTCTTTAATGTATCATGTAAAGAAAGGGTTGATAATAGTTTCAAGTACACTTTTTCATGCTAGAATCTGGCAGTGCATTTGGGAAGACAAACTATTTTTCTAAAGTAACAAAATATTGTATATACATCACATATACCTCGCTAATGCAGGAGACAGTTTCAAAGTATAACAGAATAATAGAACAGAATCACATCTAAAAACTAGTTCATGATAATTACAGCATGAAATATCTGAGTAACTTCAGTTTGATACTTCTGAATTTTTTTTTTTTTTTTTTTTTTGCTTTGTCGCTGTCTCCCGCGTTTGCGAGGTAGAGCAAGGAAACAGACAAAAGAAATGGCCCAACCCACCCCATACACATGTATATACATACGTCCACACACGCAAATATACATACCTATACAGCTTTCCATGGTTTACCCCAGACGCTTCACATGCCCTGATTCAATCCACTGACAGCACGTCAACCCCGGTATACCACATCGCTCCAATTCACTCTATTCCTTGCCCTTCTTTCACCCTCCTGCATGTTCAGGCCCCGATCACACAAAATCTTTTTCACTCCATCTTTCCACCTCCAATTTGGTCTCCTTCTTCTCCTCGTTCCCTCCACCTCCGACACATATATCCTCTTGGTCAATCTTTCCTCACTCATTCTCTCCATGTGCCCAAACCATTTCAAAACACCCTCTTCTGCTCTCTCAACCACGCTCTTTTTATTTCCACACATCTCTCTTACCCTTACGTTACTTACTCGATCAAACCACCTCACACCACACATTGTCCTCAAACATCTCATTTCCAGCACATCCATCCTCCTGCACACCACTCTATCCATAGCCCACGCCTCGCAACCATACAACATTGTTGGAACCACTATTCCTTCAAACATACCCATTTTTGCTTTCCGAGATAATGTTCTCGACTTCCACACATTCTTCAAGGCTCCCAGAATTTTCGCCCCCTCCCCCACCCTATGATCCACTTCCGCTTCCATGGTTCCATCCGCTGCCAGATCCACTCCCAGATATCTAAAACACTTCACTTCCTCCAGTTTTTCTCCATTCAAACTCACCTCCCAATTGACTTGCCCCTCAACCCTACTGTACCTAATAACCTTGCTCTTATTCTCATTTACTCTTAACTTTCTTCTTTCACACACTTTACCAAACTCAGTCACCAGCTTCTGCAGTTTCTCACATGAATCAGCCACCAGCGCTGTATCATCAGCGAACAACAACTGACTCACTTCCCAAGCTCTCTCATCCCCAACAGACTTCATACTTCTGAATACATTAAGGAATTCTAGTTATACTTTGTGAACAAAGTTTAAATATACTTTGCAGGCTACTGCACTGTAAGAGCGGTGCAGTGTATGAGGGCACAATGTAACGAGAGCCTTATGTGCTATGGTATATGACAATGTTAATATTCAGTCTTATAATTTCCACAGTTAACAATATATGAGATCTGACTGTGAGTGTGTATTTACTTTATCAAACCCATGTCACTAGAAAATGTTTCAACAGAAAAAGGTTTTAATACCTTGATTTGCTATTCATTTGACTTTAAACAATAAGACTTGATGAATCCATAAAAATTTCTTGAATAAACATTTCATCAGTCTTGAATATGATGGTGACAGTTTAGGCTTGTATTTTTTCCCCTAATATTAACTGGACTCAGCCTTGTGGATACTGACATTCCGTACTGCTGCAGCAGTCAGAAGCCTTCTTTGGTAATTGTTCTAATCACAGTACTGTATTGGAATTAGAGTTTTATTTTGCCACTAATGACCAACATAACTTTTTTGTCTGTGCATTGTCTTAAATTTTGAGGGAATCAGGATGTTATCATATTGTATCTGTTATCTTTATCATTATCTGTTTTGATATAATCTCATTATGCTTTCATTCAATAACTTCTATTTAGAGCATTATTAAAGATGAAAAAAAAATCTTTGTTGCAGCCCCTAGAATGCACCTCACACGAGACACAATAATTAGAAGTGATAATGGTGCCAAGTTTCTACAGTAAGTGAGCAACCTCATCATATTTCTCATCAAGCACTGATTCTTTCTTCTAACTTTCTGTGAATCACATTACCAACGCATGTTCAAATAATGGATGAGTCTTCTTAAGACTCTTTTATGAAAGAGACCTGCTGTCTATCGCTCACCACTAAGTTTAAATCATCAAAAATTTTTAATATTACAAATCACTGTGCATGAAGGTTATGCTGAACTTTATGAATGCACCATAAAATACTACAACATAAAAATGAATGTGAAACACGAGTATAATGCACAGGTGAGATATTACTTTGACCAATCTGCAAATTTTGTTATATTCTCTAGGTGTATCAGGAATAATGTTTCCCACTTCTTAGCAGGGTAGTCAATGCAGAGTCCCCTCATCTTCACCCTTGCATTTTTGGAAATTTCAAGCAATAAAATCTTGGTATGAATAATCTGTAAGATGTTAAAGATTCGAGGACTTTCTGTGGCTCACCTTACTGTAATTATGGGAAATATCATGTCAATGTACTCAAATAAAAGTATGGACAAACATTTTTGTCTGTGCTGTGATACTATTGTTGTACTATAATATACTTGTCTTACTTTTTACTGCTGTTGTTTTATGTTATTCTGGATGTTATGCCACATCCAAGCATGAAATTCTACCCCCATTGGTATCAAGACAAAATCACCCATTCATTTCAGAATCTTCCAGTACTGTATGCTTATGGCACAGTAATTCTTCCAGTGATGTAAGCATATGGCATGATGGATATTCTAATAATAAGGTTATGGTAAACAAGTCTTCCACTGATGTGATCTTACAGTAGAAGATGTATAGTCCAGTGATGTAAGCCTAATGCATGCGAGTCCTTCAGTGATGTGAGTCTGTGCACATATATCTTCTAGTGATATGAACTTCATTGCATTGTCTTGCAATAATAAAAGTCTATGTCACAATTATTGTTTCATAGATGTTTGCCTCTTATAGCAGGTCTATAAGTAGTGTAAGCTAATCATATAATTAGTGTTCCTGTGGTGTGGGTTCAAAATATATTAAGAATATATCTTCCAGTGATGCAAAATCAAAACTTATTAACAGCAAGTCTTTAGTGATGTAAGCTCATGACATATCAACAGTAAGTAAGTCTTCTAGTGAAGCAAACTCAAAACATATTAACAGTAAGTCACCAGTAAAATAAGCTCATGACATATAAACAATAAGTTATCCAGTGATGTAAAATTTGATAATGACATATTAACAGTAAGTCTTCCAGTTGGCTAATTCATGACATTAAAAGTAAGTCTTTTTGGTATATGCTCATGACATATTAACTGTAATTCTTCAAGCTCATAATACATTAACCATTTCAACATGATAACATATTTATTCATTTATTTCTATTTTTCTTGTTTTACTTTGTTTTCACCAAATGTAGGTATGTTATAGACATCATAATGCCACTATATGCTGAGTTCATGATTTGTATTATAATCCTTAGCTAATAATGACATACAATGTTTTTGACAAGTGTTTAGCATCCCTTTGAACCCAGCACTTTAATATTTTACTCCCTTTACGGTTCATTATTGAGTTTGTGTTAAGTATCAAAGCAACAAAGCAAAAAAAAAGAAAAAAAAAATATATATATATTATTATTATTATTATTATTTTTTTTATTTTGCTTTGTCACTGTCTCCCGCGTTTGCAAGGTAGCGTAAGGAAACAGACGAAAGAAATGGCCCAACCCACCCCCATACACATGTATATACATACACGTCCACACACGCAAATATACATACCTATACATCTCAATGTACACATATATATACACACACAGACATATACATATATACACATGTACATAATTCATACTGTCTGCCTTTATTTATTCCCATCGCCACCTCACCACACATGGAATAGCATCCCCCTCCCCCCCATGTGTGCGGGGTAGCGCTAGGAAAAGACAACAAAGGCCCCATTCATTCACACTCAGTCTCTAGCTGTCATGTAATAATGCCCGAAACCACAGCTCCCTTTCCACATCCAGGCCCCACACTTCTTTCCATGGTTTACCCCAGATGCTTCACATGCCCTGATTCAATCCACTGACAGCACTTTGAGTGTAAGAAACAGGAAATCTCTCTCTTACATTTGAAATTTATGCCTTCCTGCAAGTGTCTTCCATAAATGCTATATTTTCATTTTTTCTCTTCTTCCCATTGCTGTCAGATATTGTTTTTGAGGAACATTAATGCTAGATATGAAAACTTTATGATTTGCCCTGACAGGAAACTATTAAAAAGAAGGACCAATTACCACATTCATATTTTGCTAGAAAACTGACACTTTTTTGGGAATGCAGCTGGAAATTTACATCATGGACAAAGGGTTAATAGTAAGTGTACCAGTCTTGTGACCTCATGGCACATCATAATTAAGTCTTCCAGTGATATAAGCTCATGCCATATCAACAGCAAGTCTCTCAGTGATATAAGCACATAACAAATGAACAGTAAGTCTTCTAGTGATGTTAGTTTTGAATATTAACAGTAAGTCTTCCAGTGATGTAAGTTCATGACATTAACTGTAAGTCTTCCAGTGATGTAATCTCACGACATATCAACAGTAAGTCTTCCAGTGATGTAAGCTCATGACACATTAACACTAAGTCTTCCAGTGATGTAAGCTCATGACACATTAACACTAAGTCTTCCAGTGATGTAAGCTCATGATATATCAACAGTACGTCTTCCAGTGTTATTAAACTCATGATATATTAACAGTAAGTCTTCCCATGATGTAAGCTCATGACATATTAACAGTAAGTCTTCCAGTGATGTAAGCTCATAACACATCAATAATAAGTCTTCCAGTGATGTAAGCTCACGATACATAAAGTACCCCAGTGATATAAACTGACAATATTGTAATTTGTCTGTTTATGTAAGCATTCAGTTATGTGAGACCATGACATAGCAGTATAAGCTTAGAACACAGCAAGATAAGCTAACCACATATTAATTTGTCTTCAAGTGGTGTTTGCTTATGACAGTGTTTCAGTAATGAGAACCAATAATATTAAAAGTCTTCAAGTGATGCCGACTTACAATAGAATAAATAATTCTAGTAGTGGTATGACACTAAGTATTCTGTTCTTGTTAGCTTATGGCATACATAGTGAGTTTCCTAATGGTGTAAGGTTACAGTACAATATATTTCCACTTTTGTAAGCTTAGAATTATGTTAATTTTCAGTAATATGAGCTTTTTTTTTTTTTTTTTTTTTTTTTTTATACTTTGTCGCTGTCTCCCGCGTTTGCGAGGTAGCGCAAGGAAACAGACGAAAGAAATGGCCCAACCCCCCCCCATACACATGTACATACACACGTCCACACACGCAAATATACATACCTACACAGCTTTCCATGGTTTACCCCAGACGCTTCACATGCCTTGATTCAATCCACTGACAGCACGTCAACCCCTGTATACCACATCGCTCCAATTCACTCTATTCCTTGCCCTCCTTTCACCCTCCTGCATGTTCAGGCCCCGATCACACAAAATCTTTTTCACTCCATCTTTCCACCTCCAATTTGGTCTCCCTCTTCTCCTCGTTCCCTCCACCTCCGACACATATATCCTCTTGGTCAATCTTTCCTCACTCATTCTCTCCATGTGCCCAAACCATTTCAAAACACCCTCTTCTGCTCTCTCAACCACGCTCTTTTTATTTCCACACATCTCTCTTACCCTTACGTTACTTACTCGATCAAACCACCTCACACCACACATTTTCCTCAAACATCTCATTTCCAGCACATCCATCCTCCTGCGCCCATCTCTATCCATAGCCCACGCCTCGCAACCATACAACATTGTTGGAACCACTATTCCTTCAAACATACCCATTTTTGCTTTCCGAGATAATGTTCTCGACTTCCACACATTTTTCAAGGCTCCCAAAATTTTCGCCCCCTCCCCCACCCTATGATCCACTTCCAGTGATGTGATCTTAGGACTCAATAAGTATACCTGTGATGTGAGTCTTATCACTCTGAATGTTCTAAGTATATGAGCTTGCAACACAATAAGAGTTCCAGTGATATGAGCTCCTAACACAGTAAATCCTCTACTAATGTGAGCTTACAACACAGTAAGTCTAGCTCATAACACAGTAAATCTTCTAGTAATGTGAGCTTACAGCACAGTAAGTCTTCTAGTGATATGAGTTTATCTCCTGCAAGTTATAATGTTTTTCAAGAGTAATTTTACTCTCTATGTGTGTTATATTCAAACATCAAAATGAGAAATTTATCTTTATAAGTAGAACATCTTGTAAAGAAAAACAGTGCCCTGTCCTTTTTTGAACCTAAGCCCACTGGAAAGCTTTTAAGATATGCTTAATTTCATCAGGAACCACCTCAAACATAAGTCCAAAATTAGTCTCATTTCCATCTGTTTCTTTTAATGGCAAAACTGGCGATGTGTCATTCAACTGAGGGCAATCATTCATGAAAAAGTCATTTACGAACCCTTACCTACAACTAAAATCTAAATGCTAAGTGGGACTTTATGTGGATGAAAATGGCACCATAACAGACTTGCAATTCTGAAATCAGAACCCTACTGGAAAGTGAACAAGTTTAAGCTTAAGCATCTATGTAAAGAGTCAGTATAGCCCAATGTTGTATCCCAAATGGAAACCTACAGATTTGTATCTACACCCTAATGGGGGAAAAAGTAAGTTTCAAATAAGTGATTAGAAGCTGAAATTCTTTTCCACTGCACTTTTGAAAACTAGATCTTTCTCAAATATCTGGCATCAGTGATTTTATGCTTATTTCAAAAAGACTGCAGTTCAGATACCAAATCAGAAATGCTCTATAAGCAAATGTAAACTTGTAAATAAAATTCTTTCATTACAAATTCCAAAAATTATTTCCAGACAAAGGGAAATGCATTTGCCAGCCACAATATTTAACCTAGCTTGCGCACTTCACTGGTCTCTTGCATGAAATAATGCATATCAATGTCTAAGTGCATTCAGAGGGGGAAGGATTATATGAATTCATGTGAATTAATGGATATTACTGATTCATGAAAATATTTGTAAATTCTATGTGAATTACATATATGAATAAATTTTACCCCTCAGTGTGAGTTCTTGGGGTCATTAAAATTTAGGCCTAAAATCAGTTTTTGAAGATAATACTTTGAAGGGAGTCTAAAGACTGCAGCCCGATCATTCAATCCTGTTTCTTAAAGAAAATGCTAACATGCCATTAGTACTTATGAATGACTTCCCTGAGGTCTGTTAGTGGCACAGTGCATGCAGTAGTTAATGTTCTTCTTGTAGATTAGCTATAAACAGGTTGCAAACTTTTGCTCCTTGTAGAAATTATTTTTAGTGCTTTTGTTATACAGTACATTATCAGAAGGAACATGAAGGAAACAGACTATATTCAGAATATCTTGAACAGATACAGTATGGATGGACCTGCTGTCAGTTCATTCAAGTGGGAATGTAATTATTAAAACATAATGCTTTGACACTAAAACTTTAATCAGGTCACAGGAAACCAAAGAAGACTTCTGTTTATACCTATGCTTATACACCAAAACTGTTTCCTTTCTAAGACAGTGGTGAAGGATTTTGAAATATGAAATCACCAATAAATACTTTATGTGTTTCAAGTACAATAACTTGAATAAAGATAAGGATAACAGTTGTTTTGCAGGTAGTACTATCATGAACGTAGAATTCATTTATCATGTGCTGCATGTCTTTTGGAAAAGTGATATTTATTTTCAGGTTAGCCTCTTGTGTGCCAATCATGACTTGAGTATACTGGAATCAGTACAGTGGTGTTAGTAGCAAACATTCTGCCTTGACATCATCAGTATACACTAAAGGGAATGTTAGATTTATGGAACAGCAGGTGAAAATTTTAAAATGAAAATGACTGCATGTATGATGTACAGTTACCAACATGGACTTCCTTTCACACCTATTTGCCATTTCCCATATTTATGATGTAGTGTCAGGATGAGAGAAAGCAACCATCATTGCCCATATTCCTCTGTACTTAGTCAAAGTGAGATTCACTGTTGAGCCTTGGAGATGAAAGGAAGTCAGAATGTCTTCGTATTTTTTATTGTAACAGACTGTGTTGAGGATGGGTTCCAGAGGTATAAATGAGACGTACTTGTTGTGGTTATACAGTATTAGTAACCAATGAAAGACTTTGATATGCATCCCATTGTACAGTACAAAATCAATTCCAAACACAAAAATAATATAAAAGATTTTTTGGTGAAATTAGGATGTTTGTCTTAAAATTCTTAGTAATGATTGTTGAGAAGAATAATTAAAATCAAGACAATGCTGAACTTGTGAAAAGTATATTTTAAGCCAGTTTTCTGACATGCCCTTATCATGTAATTCTGTCAAAGCTGTCAGACTATTCTTAGTCAAGTATAAGGAGATCACAGTTTACTATATCAGTCACATTTAAAGCAAGAAAAAACATGAATATAATATGTTAAGAGGTTAGTCTTAGAAAAAAAAAATGCTTAAAACAATACTAAAATCACCCCTGAAGCACAAGCTGTAAAGACATGAACCCTTCACTCAGGTGACTTGTAGCCAATCTTGGGGGAAAGCGAGTTGAGATATGGGTTGAGGGAGTGACAAGTCTAAAAGAATATAAAAGGCCCATAGCTTATAAATAATATAAAAATATGGTAGAAAATAATCAAGGCTCTGCCGGTGTACGTAGACCTAACTCTTAAAGATGACAGGAAGAGAAGAAGACAAAAGGAGGAGGAGAACTCCACAGCTTAACTGTTTGATGGAAAAAATATGTTTCATAATGATCATTCCTCAAGTGGCTGGTCTCCTCACAGAAACTGTGGGAAACAGCACCCAGATCTGTGCATTTGTTCAAACCTTGGCAGCAGGGACAAGATCAGAGGCCAAAATAATATCTGTAAAATAGAGAGAGACCAATTACATTGTAGCATACAGAAAGGGATGGTTGAAGAGTGGTGATGCCAGAAGAATTAATGAGATGGAAGACTTTTGAATCCACTGTTACTAACAGAAAGTTGAAGGAAGAGCCACTCCAGATATGCCAGCAGTACTTAATACAAGTGTATATAAAACCCAAAAAGATATGAAATAACTTCTTACAAAAAAAACATTCATGGCACCTATACAATACCCTTAGCTTTTGGAAAGGAGAATTTGTAATCTTAATTATGCGAGGTTTCCAAAATAGAGTGGTTGTTTTTTGAAACTGAAGAGAGGGAAACAAGTGACTTGTAAATGGAGATGTAATGAAAAACTACAATTTAGAATTATCTATAATTATTATTTCATTTTACTTGATTGCCATTTCCTGCATCAGCGAGGTAGCACAGGGAAACAGATGAGGAAAGACCCATCCTCTCTCATACACATATATACACAGATACACACATACACGCAAATATAGATACATAAACATAAATATATACACATTTACATATCCATACTCGCTCACGTTTATTCACTTCCAGTGCCACTCCGCCCCACAAGAAACAGCATCACCATCCCCTGCAACAGTGAGATAGCGCCAGGAAACATATGAGGAAAGGCCACATCCACTCAGTCCATTCTATAGCAGTCATATCTAATGCATCAAAACCACAGCTTCCTATCCACCACATCCAAGCCCTACAGACCTTTCCATAGTTAACCTTAGACATTTCACATGCCCTGGTTCATTCTACTGACAGCATGTCGACCCCATGATACCATATCCTTCCAATTCTTTCCATTCTGTTGCATGACTTACATCCTCCTACATGTTCAGGCCTCAATCGCTCAAAAATCTTTTTCATTCCATCCTTCCACCTTCAATTTGGTCTCCTGCTTCTCCTTGTTCCCTCCACTTCTGACACATATTTACAAAATTTATGCTCATTTTAATTCTTAGGTATGTAAATTATGAATGTTTCTTTTATGATTGTAATAATCCTTTGAATTTCACAAAAAAATATGAAGAAATAATATATCCATTAGATTTTTGTGGAATTCAGTTTGGAAACCCCTGCTCTAACAGATGACCTTATCCACATCAAGGAAAGACCTTAACTGAAATATAAAGAGATTAATGAAAGGCAAAAAGAAAAGACAAGGAACAGAATTTCCATACTTTGGAGGAAGTGAAAAAACTTTAAAATGTGCAGTTGATAGTGACTAGGAAAGACATGAGATGGTGGAGAGTTCCAAAGCTTTGAGGTGTAGGGAAAGAAAAAAATGATCAAAATGGCCCACCCTTGAGTTGTCAATGGCAACACAATAATCATGTGATACAGCAGCTTGCCAAGTATTGTGTGGTCTTGCTAGAGATGAGAGAACACAAGCAGCCAGCTCTCAGGAGCAAAAACCAAAGTAATAACAATAGAAAAGGGAAGTGAACCAACATTGTGGTGTAGGACAAGTAGGTCAAGGTTTGAAGTAAGCCTGGGAGAGTTGGAATGCTCTCAACTCAATTCTGTCGAGTAAGGATGCAGATTAGGAATCATCCTAGAGGTGAAAGTAGTGCTCTATGCAGGGACAGATCAGTCGTTCGTATAAATGGAGCAACTGTTCGGAAGAAAAGAAATGTAGAAAGTTAAACAACTCTACTGTAATATGTCTACTGTGTACATATTTGCACTGGATTACAACAGCTGGCTCTTAATGAGCTGACATATCTACTACACTTAATGTATGCTTACAGAAATGTAAACTTTTGCACTGGGTTTAAAAGAACTGGCTGTTAAAAGTGTAAAAATTTGTGCTGAGTTTCATGACATGGGATTCAGCAACATGGACTCCTAGATTCATATATACTTGTCCCAAATGAATAATCTAAGCTATTAGGTCAATGATATTTTGATGACCATTTCATCATCATAAATTACATTACATATTCCTGTCACTGTTGTAAGGATTAAACACTGGGAAAACTATGGATATGGGCCGTGAAAATATCTATATCAAGAATTTCTGGAATGAGATATAAAACATATATGAATACATTTTCCTTTTATTAAATGTATTGTGAAATTCCTCATGACAAGATTACATTTGGAATCATCTACATGAAAACATGCTTTTTCAGAATTAGGAATATACTCTGTACTTTCATAATGATTAATTAAATCCTTGAATTTTCCGTGAAATGCTGTGTAATGTATTTTTTATCCAATTAGAAAGGGAAAGCAAATGAAATACTAACATAAGTATTTTCACTTTTTTCTCTAATAGAATCTATATTATAATTCTAACAGCTGTTTTACTTTTTCAGCAGTCACAGGGAACCAACTGAAACCTCCTTCCAAGAAGCTGAGTTTGTGGAGAGGCCTTCAACATGAAGACTAGACCAGGAAAGATGAGTTGGTGTTGGGAGATGGTTAGGATACTATGAGGAAGTACAGAAAGATAATGAGCATGAGACTCAGAAATGTATCAAGATGGTGAGTAAGGTGTCCTGAAAAAGTAAAAGATAGTGAATCAGACTCATAGGTATAGGAAGACAGTGGGAATGTTTCATGAAGTAATGAAACATAGGAAGAACAAATCTCAGATGTATAGGAGATAGTGTGGAAGGTGTATGATGTAATGGAAGATAGTGAAAATGAGTTCACATGCTAAAAGATGGTGAGGAAGTTATCAGAAAGTGTAGAAATGTAGGGATAGGGGTCTCATGTAATGCAGGATGTTGGATAAAGCTACCAGAAAATACTGAAATATGTACCAGATGATATCGAAAACAGGTCAAAAGTAGTAGAAGACCATGAGGGAGCTATGAGGAAACACAAGATGATGAGAATAATATGTACAAACATGAGAGAATGATGAGATATATGGAAGAAATGAAAGACATGATCACACCTTAAAGTGATAAAAGATGGTGTTAATATTTTGAGGATACAAAAGATAAGGTATAGAAATGCTCAAGTATATCAAAGTTTAGACTTAAAGGTCCTGTAAAACTAAGAATGAGATGTAGAAGGGCTGGGAGAAGCTAATTATGGCATAAGAGATGTAATGAAGATCAAGAAGTGAGATTTAAGTGACCTTACCTTTGGAAAAAACAACAAAGAAACTGCTGAATCTATGTTGAGAATACTCAAATGAATGAAGCAAGAAGAATGATGACATTATTCATAGCACTTTTTCTCTCTCAACTCAAATCATCCTCTTTCACAAAATAGTCAGGTTGGGCTGAAGAAACTTTAAGCTAGAAAAGTCCCAAAAAACTCTTTATTGCCTGCATTGGTTCATCAAAATATCTAAAGTACTAAGATTGGCATATAACTTTAAATCCTCTTGCATTAATATGCAGACATGACAATTACAAAATAATACTGTATACAGAGAATACCAAAGGGTCTTGTCCAAAACTTAAATACAGTGATATCTCTCTGGTTGAACAACAGTCTGAATAAAACATTTAAGATAATTCAGTTGAAGAGCAAAGATATCATGGGTTCACATCAAATATATGGACTATCATGGGAAAATCCCAGAACTATGTATAAGTATCAATAATAAAATGATCATCTTTCCCCCAGGTGCATCAGACCAGTTGAGGTGCACAACATATAATAAAAGGCAGCATCAAGGTGCTTGATACATCAGGTTCTCAATAGGGAAACTCAACAAGAATCAAAGATAAAAGACAGCTCCCATGATAAGTATAGGGCATATGAAAAATTAGATAAAAACTGCAGTGCTTGTAGAATTTAGATTTAGTCTTGGAGTACTGGAAGAGATGAAGGTTGTTTTGAAAGCACCACAAGGGACTGAAGTTAAGACGTGGAAGTTTCCAAACATACTTCTTTTATGATACTGGATTCCAAAGAATGGAGAAATTAAAACCTGGAAGCATCAAAAAAATACCAAGGTTCAGACCTGAAAATATTGGAAGGCTTAAAGGTTCAGACATGAAAGCGGTGTAAGAGATGAGACAAAAGTCTTGAGATGCAACAAGATTGTGTGTAAGACCTGGAAATGCTTAAAGATATCATCTGGTTGTGGTCGTTTCTTGTGTAGTAATGAGTAGTGTCATAGTAAGTAGTTCAACTGCATCAGTCACATGACCAGAATTAGTAGTACTGTTAATCACCCAGAAATAAATGACCCTAGAGTAAAACCAGTTTTTGTAAAAGGTAAAAGAACTATGTGATGACAATATATTCTTGCTATTCAACATTTCTAAGTCTCATTATACCTGCTGTGCTTTACTGTAAAATTAAACGATATTCTACTTTCTACCTCCTTACTACTCTCTCCCTACTGTCTCAGGCCATCATATCAGTGAGACAATAATAAACATTGTGTTTTGCAGCACCAAACAGCTACTTGGAAGTAGTGTTTCGAGTTTTGTTAGTATTTGGTAGAATTCCAGAAATAGTATGACAGTTTGATACAATGTCATATGTAATATTTATGAAGTCAGTAGGATAATTTGTTGTGGATTCATGCTAAGGTATAGCAGTATCAATAGTATAAATTAAGCTGAAAAGATCATACACACTCATATGCAAAGAAAATTAATGTAGAGCAAATAGTTAATTAATTTCAGTATGTCTGTCAAAGGAGGTTTAAAGAATATGACTGTGATATACCATTCACATTAAAAGATTGTTCATTTTTACCACATGCAGTTCATGTCTGACTCCAGTTTGTTAATTTACCTTGAACATTTACAGTTGCATATTGCTTGTCTTCAGTTACTTAATAAACATCTGCAGTTATATTGTAATGTATGAGTGTGTATGAAGTTTTCAACAGACAACCCCATCATCTCAGAGTAAACCTGTACTTGCTTGTAAGTTCTCGCCTTAAGAACTCTACGTAGTGCGTCCTCTGAGGGGCTGTAGACGTGTAGTCAAGACACTAGTAAGTACTAGCATTTCAGTGTTATATATTTCTATCAGTCATCACATCATTATTAGTCAATAGTTGTAGATGTCATAAAGAATTTTTTGCTCATAATTTTGTGAATCTCCCAATGTGATGTTGAGGGTGGAAGGAAACTGGCTTGATAATAATCAACTAGAAATGCATGCTAAGTAAAGGGATACTGCAGTGGGAAAACAATAAACATGTACAGTCAGTGAATTTTGTCCTCTCAAAGATCCAACCAGCATTGGCCTCATCTACAAAGTTACCCGATACAAATTAAAAAAGGGAGAAGTTGACCTCCATGTCTTTTTGTTATTTAACTTCTTATACATGTTCTAGGATATTTTAGAAGCTTTGTGGATAGAAAAAACAGAAAAGCAAAATATTATCATTTTAACACTATCCTTTTTGTTTTCTAATGTCAGTCTCAATAAATTTGAAAAATTTTGCTTTGCTAGGTTAATCTTTCACTACATCATAATGCTGAAAAGTTAGGCACAATTTCAATGAAGTAATTATCATGTACACTCTGACTTTTAAAAACATATATTAGAAAAGAAAAAATTATATAAGCTCCCATTAATGAGGTAATAAGGTCTAAATATCTGTCAAATAAGACATAAAAAACATACCAAAATCTTTATCTCATAATCTTTAAGAAATATCTTTAGGAGCACATGAAGCAAATCCCATCCCCACACATTTTTAAGTGAGGTAACTTTTCTAAATAAAGAACGAATTTAATATTTTTTCTGTAGCCCATAGGGATATCCATATTAAATTTCCTAGATATATTGCACATACATATCAAGAGGTTTCAACAAACATAGATAATTACACAAATTCTTTCACACACACATACACACACACAAAAGCAAATGCACAAAAACTGAGATTACATATGTCCATTACACTGATATATTCACATGTGATAACTGACTGGCATTTTTGATACTGGAAAAGAGATTAATTGGTTAAAGCCAGTTTTCTTCCACGTTTGATTTATCTGTGTGCCAGGTATGCATAAAATTATTATATTTTCATGTAAAGTGTGATCTTGCCCCCCTTCCCTGGTGCTATATTGCGCAAACAAGCTAATGAGAACATTATGATACTTGATACAATACAAAAAGACACTGGAAATAATAGAAACAAAATGTCTAGTCTGATGTATGAAGATGTACCTCATAATGGTATGACTATTTGCCACTCTTGTTTACTTATGTGATTCAACTTAGGATTATTAATCTAGGGATGCAAATTGAAAGACAAACATTTAAAGAGATTTGTATGAATTTAGATTTATATTGCCTTTCAAGTAGTATAAGGCTTCTGTACCTTGTCGTGAGGTTGAATTTTAGTTCCATGTAAGTTGTATAAGGCTTTGATGTACCTCATAGTAGGGAATAGGGAATGATTTTATGATTTTATTATTGCTGTGTTAGCTGTTGTAATACATTCAATAAGTCAGAGTACTGCTAAGTAACAAGAATATTTTAGGAACACTAACAAGTCAATGGCATCAGTTATAAAGGCCATCAGTGATTAAACAGGTCTTAAAAAAAGGTCAGAAACTGTCACATAATGTCACAGACAGTGTAGTAATAGATGTCTTAACATGTGCACTCTGAGTGTCAGTTACTAATATAGATACTTGTTACTTACTCTGATGTTTTCATGAATTACAAGGCAGGAATTAGTCAAACTTTGCTGATATGATGCTTACTGAAACTTACTAAAAGACATATTTCAGGATATTTCTTTAAGAAAAAAAAGAAAGACAGGAACAAAATAAACTAGATATATCTGCTTCTCACTTTATTGGTTGAATTACCACATATGGCTATGGATTTCTTGTTAATGCTAACTTTTTATATGCAGTGTATAAAGTTTGTGAAGGTACTGGGTGTAGGTATCAATAAAGTGCCACTAAAGACATGGGTATTATTGATAATCTTGCTGTTCCCGTCATATTGGCGTTGTGAACGTGGCATTCTGTTCTTTGTGGAAATAGAATTTCCATTAGCAGCATCTTGTGTGTGGCTTTACTTTGTCCAAATTGCCTTAGATTAAAACTCTTTTTGCAGCAATTAGATCTACAGAAGTGTCTTCTTATGCACAAATGTGCTTTGAAATTTTCAAAGCTACATGTCTCTTTTGAAGAATTCCGGACATGGAATTATTCTTTTTACATTTTTTTGTTAGTTAAATCCTAAACAGCTTGCAATGAATTATTGAGATTCATCTATGTATTGATGAACTATGTGTTCCCATTAATAAATTCAAATCATTGAAATATATAGTGTTACAAATGATGATTTTTGTAACCACTTTCTCTGATCATACTTTTATAATGCAATTGTTTTAATCCATTACGTATGAAGTCAACACTATTTGACTTTATAGACTGCGATAATAAGCTTCATGTGTGGTAACTAATTCCTACCTTCTCTAACTGAACATTGCCTTTCTATATATATAAAATTGCTTTACTGAAAAGAATAAGAAAAAAGACATGTCACAAACTGTCTAGGAGCTAAACCTCCACATTCATAGTGTTTTTAGTCTGTTATTTCATATAAATTTTGTAAACGTGTGCAAAAAAATAAACAGTGGAAACCTAACTGTATCATTATGATTCCTATTTATTATTTCATCCCTGCATTGTAATGACTGACATTGCTGGTCTTAAAATGTCATTATTACATATATTATCGACAGTCTTCCAGTTTCAACTTTTGCTGATATCAAAATATCTGTATATACACTGCTTTCCAATTTAGTATTATGCAAGACACTGCATGGGCAAAATCATCTAATAACAGTTAGTATGTATCAGTGAAATATAAATCAACTGATACCTCCTATCTTGAAAGTGGAGTGACCATGGATGGGAAGGAAACAATTGCTTGCGGATGAAAAAAATATGTACCTACTCCCACTGATACAGCCTTCACAAAGATGAATCACCCAGTGGTTAGCCTTTCCGACTACTACGCAAAGGGGCCTGGGTTCGAGCTGTTGAGGGTACGATGTGTTACATGAAAGTGTGCGAACATATGCATTATATTACTGGGAAATTATATGGGAGGGTATTGATTGAGAGGGTGAAGGCATGTACAGAGCATCAGATTGGGGAAGAGCAGTGTGGTTTTAGAAGTGGTAGAGGATGTGTGGATCAGGTGTTTGCTTTTGAAGAATGTATGTGAGAAATAATTAGAAAAGAAAATGGATTTGTATATAGCATTTATGGATCTGGAGATGGCATATGATAGAGTTGATAGAGATGCTCTGTGGAAGGTATTAAGAATATATGGTGTGGGGGGCAAGTTGTTAGAAGCAGTGAAAAGTTTTTATCGAGGATGTAAGGCTTGTGTACGTGTAGAAAGAGAGGAAAGTGATTGGAAAGTGAATGTAGGTTTGCGGCAGGGGTGTGTGATGTCTCCATGGTTGTTTAATTTGTTTATGGATGGGGTTGTTAGGGAGGTGAATGCAAGAGTTTTGGAAAGAGGGGCAAGTATGTGGTCTGTTGTTAATGAGTGAGCTTGGGAAGCGAGTCAGTTGTTGTTCGCTGATGATACAGCGCTGGTGGCTGATTCGTGTGAGAAACTGCTGAAGCTGGTGACTGAGTTTGGTAAAGTGTGTGAAAGAAGAAAGCTGAGAGTAAATGTGAATAAGAGCAAAGTTATTAGGTACAGTAGGGTTGAGGGACAAGTCAATTGGGAGGTAAGTTTGAATGGAGAAAAACTGGAGGAAGTGAAGTGTTTTAGATATCTGAGAGTGGATTTGGCAGTGGATGGAACCATGGAAGCGGAACTGAATCATAGGGTGGGGGAGGGGGCGAAAGTTCTGGGAGTGTTGAAGCATGTGTGGAAGTCGAGAACATTATCTCAGAAAGCAAAAATGGGTATGTTTGAAGAAATAGTGGTTCCAACAATGTTATATGGCTGCGAGGCATGGGCTATAGATAGAGTTGTGTAGAGGAGGGTGGACGTGCTGGAAATGAGATGTTTGAGGACAATGTGTGGTGTAAGGTGGTTTGATCAAGTAAGTAATAATAGGGTAAGAGAGATGTGTGGTAATAAAAAGAGTGTGGTTGAGAGAGCAGAAGAGAGTGTTTTGAAATGGTTTGGTCACATGGAGAGAATGAGAGAGGAGGAGGAGAAGTGTGAGACCAAATTGGAGGTGGAAAGATGGAGTGAAAAAGATTTTGAGTGATCGGGGCCTGAACATGCAGGAGGGTGAAAGGCGTGCAAGGAATGGAGTGAATTGGAACGATGTGGTATACCGTGGTCGACGTGCTGTTAATGGATTGAACCAGGGCATGTGAAGCGTCTCGGGTAAACCATGAAAAGTTGTGTGGGGCCTGGATGTGGAAAGGGAGCTGTGGTTTCGGTGCATTATTACATGACTGCTAGAGACTGAGTGTGAACGAATGTCGCCTTTGTTGTCTTTTCCTAGCGCTGCCTCGCGCACATTTGGGGGAGAGGGTTGTTATTTCATGTGTGAGGGTGGCGATGAGAATGAATAAGGGCAGACAGTATGAATTATATACATGTGTATATATGTATATGTCTGTGTGCGTATATATATGTATACTTTGAGATGTACAGGTATGTATACTAGCGTGTGTGGACGTGTATGTATATACATGTGTATGTGGGTGGGTTGGGCCATTATTTCGTCTGTTTCCTTGCGCTACCTCGCTAACGCGGGAGACAGCAAAAAACAAAATAAAATAATAAATATAATATATATATATATATATATATATATATATATATATATATATATATATATATATATATATATATATATGATCACATGAGTCAGTCATGATAGCTATGAAGGTGAAATCAGTAGTTCATTTAATTTAACATGTAATTTTTCTTTACATATGGCACAACATGTTTCATGAAGACAATCCACCTCAACAGGTGCAATAATTCATAAAGTTATTTAAATCCCAACATGACAGCGAAAGGATCGTCTAACGTCTACCATCACAGACAACACACTGGCCTTTAACTGTTACTGTCTGCCAGGCCTGTGTGTTTGTCTATGTGGTAGACGCTAGACGGTGCTTCTGTGGTGATGGGATCTAAATAATTCAATCAATTATTGGCACCCGATGAGGTGGATTGCCTTCATGAAACTTGTTGTGCTACTTGTATAAAAAGAATAACAAATTAAATATATGAACTCTTACTGAAGTGCGATTTCACTTATATATATATATATATATATATATATATATATATATATATATATATATATATATATATATATATATATATATATATATAAGAGGCCGCCAAGTGAGGATATTCTCTCTAAGGTTCAGTCCTCTGTTGTTAACGCTACCTCGCTAACGCGGGAAATGGCGAATTTTTACCTATTCGCCATTTTCCGCCTTAGCGAGGTAGCGTCCAGAGCAGATGAAAGCCATCGTAAAACAGGAGGGATGGATCTCTGGTCCCCCACTCCCACCCCTTTTCGTCGCTTACGACAAGCAGGGAATACGTGGGAAGTAATTCTTTCTCTCCCATCCACCAGGGATATGTACACGTATGTGTGTGTGTGTGTGTGTGTGTGGGTGTGTGTTTCATCACATGTGCATACTAATCTTATATTACAAGGAAGGAATTTTTACATGTAGAGTCCAATTTCTTGCACTGTCCATGACATAAGTTTTCTATTAGCTCTATATTCACAGTTTCACTGGTAAATTTACTCCATTAACTTACAAATCGTATACTAATCATAATAACTATTTACATCTTCTCTAACGTGTTCCTTACTTATTTTCTTACACTAACCTGTTGTTGCCCCTGGATGTACATCCTTTCAGATTAAAAAAAACAGTATCACATTCCTCTGTCACCAGATTAAGTGATGATAACGAAAATATAATCCTTCTCCTCCACAAACAATGGTGAGAGAGGAAGCCCCGACAATGGAAGGGAAGCTTTCTAAATGCCATATGTGCGTACATACATTTGTTGATTTTGCGATCGTATTCCATAGACGAGAGAGATCCACCACTGGGGCCTACAATCCAAAGTTCCGTCATCTCGTCAACTAACGAATACAGAAAGTTAAAGCCAAAAGTTTTCAGGGCAATAACCAAAAAAAAAAAAAAAAAATCATCCCGAATAGTACGGTCGGTGAAAAAGTGCGATGAGGTCAGTCTGTAGTGGGAGCTTGCATAAGGCTCGGGGAAAGAGGGTTATATGTGTTGAAGCCCCACAAACCTGTCGAAGGGTGAAGCGCTCCATTTGCTTTAGTATCACACTCGACTGCCACTGGCATAGGTGCGCACTCTTTAACTTTTGTCCTGGTGGGGAACGTAATTGTGAAATGGCCGTTATCTCAACAGGGAAAGTGGAAAGTGACCTTGGAATGGCCATATTTCACAAGTTTGGTGGTTAGGTTACAGCATCTATGAACTTACTGGTGGCAGGGTTACTACATCCAAGTAATGGTGGCAAGGTTATGACGTACGTCTAAATAGTGTTGGCAGGGAGGGGTCATTTCACATCACTAATGATGGCAGATCAAGTGCCGTATGTGGTGGCAGAGCCCTATTTTCCTGTGATGGCAGAGCCCTATTTTCCTGTGGTGGCAGAGCCCTATTTTCCTGTGATGGCAGAGCCCTATTTTCCTGTGGTGGCAGAGCCCTATTTTCCTGTGGTGGCAGAGCCCTATTTTCCTGTGGTGGCAGAGCCCTATTTTCCCGTGCTGTTGGATGGTCACATACGACAATGGCAAACGTTCTCAAACGCCAGGAGTATATAAGAATAATGGAACTTGTCCTCTCACTGTGGTAATTAACGCTCGTCTGTCTGTAACACCCTGAACACGACCATTTGATCCCTAAGCCAGATGAAATTACCCCTTTTGAGTAGAATAGTCTGGTCTTTGATCTTTGGCCTCGGTAAGCCATGCTATCGTACTGTTTTGCTCAAGGGTTATAATGTCGTGCTCAGGGGTCGTACCGTCGTGATCAAGGGTCGTACCGCCGTGCTCAAGGGTCGTACCGCCGTGCACAAGGGTCGTACCGCCGTGCTCAAGGGCCGTACCGCCGTGCTCAAGGGGGTGATGTTGTCAGGGTCATGTTTTGGCAACAGTGGTGGCAGCGTCCCAGGGCGGCACCCGTGGCGCCCTGTGGGGAAAAGGGCAGAGGCGTTCCTTCGGAATTTCCTCCCGGTAAAGATGTAAACAAAATCATAACAACAGCTGCCGAATGACTTGGAATAAGGCCACTGAGGTGATTCTAAAATTTCCAAAATTCCTCGTAGTAATGATAGGCTCAAGAGTATGAGACTTACACCCCCTAACGAGCTTTTCGCCAGTACCTGACGAGCATAGACCACGGATACTGACTGACAGATTCAGTGGAACAGAGAGACCAGACGATGGTGAGGGTAAAGGGACCTTCAGCGTCCTTGGAAGAGAAGAATGAAGCTAAACGTTAAGTTGTATCTGTCATTTATCCTCTCTAGGTTACTGTCGCTTTATCAGCCGACCCGTAATCTTAATAACCCAAGATCTTTTACAAACTCGTCCGTCCGTAAGTTTTTATCACCTCACCGAAGTGGTATTCATGTATATATAAGAGAGGTGCTGTTATCACGTAATTGGAAACGACCAACTGCTCAGCGGAAACCGTAACCACATCAACGAAAGGGCTTCTTAACCAACAAGGAAGCTTTTTTTTTTTCTTTTTTTTTTCAAATAGCATAACTACTGCACAACCGGAAGCATTTCTGAACATTTTTAAAGTTCATAAGCCAACATCAGACGGGAGGGCACCAGCTAATGAGAAATGATTCATTCCCACCCTCACCCCTCAAAAAAAACATAAGTTTACCATCATAAAACCACAGAAAATAACAGGTCACAACGGGAGCAACAGGAGGTCACAACGGGATGAGGTTCCCACCAATCTTCCAGAAAGGACGACCCTGGACTATAGGTAAGTACGTGCATGCTGCATACACCAAGAGTTTGCATGAACGAATCGTTAACACGCTTTAGGGCAATGCTTTCCAAAGCTTCTCTTGGTCGAGGAAGTTTGTAAAGCAACATGTTCAATGTTTTCTGTGAATTCCCCAAATCTTCTCTATTCATTCTCTCTCCACTTCTTTCTTACGCAAAGTTTCATAGGTACGTGAGCAATTTTGTGGCAATCATCAGCCAAGTTCAGGTGAAAGAAAATTCAGTAATTATTATTATAGGTAACTGGGAACCACCGACTCGTAGAAATTGGTGTAGAATGACAGATACTGGGAAAAAAGCAAAATGTATTCATGTGATTATTTCAAAGTTTACACACACACACACACACACACACACACACACACACACACACACACACACACACATATATATTCCTATGAGTCCACGGGGAAAATGAAGCACTAAAGTTCCCAAGTGCACTTTCGTGTAATAATCACATCATCAGGGGAGACACAAGAGAGAAATATAACAGTCAGTTGATATACATCGAAGAGACGAAGCTAGGACGCCATTGTGATCCTTTCCTATATATATATATATATATATATATATATATATATATATATATATATATATATATATATACTGCTGTGAGGGATATCAGAAAGAAGAGGAGGTTCCTTGCTCAAGGGACGCTAATGGACCGTCACCTGATCTAGCTATTAAAACTGGCGTTAGAGTCTTAATGGTAGGAGCGGCCACTGAAGGCGCTGCCCTAGGGAAAGGGTCCGTTGCTGGTACTTCTTAACATGTTGTCTGCCCCACCGTTGTCTGTGGCCTGAGGTAGAACTCCCCTGACCATCGGGTACGATGGCACGATCCTTGGTCCTAAGCCTGAATTCACATGCAAGGGTTCTACTGTCGTGTTCAAGGGCCGTACCCTTGTGCTCAAGGGCCGTACCCTCGTGTTCAAAGTCGCATCCTCGTGCTTAGGGATCGTACCCTCGAGTCAGAGGGTCGTATCCTCGTGCTAGAGGATCGTACCCTCGAATTAGAGGGTCGTATCGTGCTAAAGGATCGTAACCTTGTGCTCAAGGGTCGTACCCTCGTGCCATCTGGCTCAAAACCTTCCTGTAACTTTGCTTCCTGTAACTCCTGTAACTTTGCTTATGTTCCGAATATCCTCTCCACCTCCCTCAGTGTACGTGCAGCGCTTCAACTATTTGACTTCCTGCCACGGAGCAGGGAATTTCAATGTACACCACATGAAATAGTGGGTAACCTTTATCCGGGATGATCCCGGGGGAGCCGAGGTCTTTCCACCTTTTTTTTTTCTCCACGTCATAACGATCTGGAACAGATAAGCAAACAGCTAAAAGGATAAGTTCCTAACCATCACGACCAATCTTCCAGCATTCTCGATCTCTTTACTACTGAACCCTATCACTGAAGTTATTCTCTTTCTTCCCCCTTATTTAAGGATCTTCCGACCATCATCTTATCTTTTTTTTATCACTTCTAACCCACCCTTTATCCCGTGCGCCATCGAAGAGCCAACTTTGGCACTTTGGGAAAGTTCAGCACGTCATCCTTAATGACTTTTCCTAAGACGGGTACTGCTTCGCTGACCGAGATGCCTCACGTTGTGCTGAACACATAGCAGAGGTTGTCTCACACCTGAGTCATGGTTTGACGGCTTCTGTTCTGATGCCTTGTAACCTCTGGAATACAGCTTACGAGGCCAAGAAATATTTTTTTTTTCCTTCCCATGAAACCCTCTCCACTTTCATTTCTACTTAGAATGACTCATGTTAGATATTCCGAGTTACTTCTAAATCCAGGAATAAGTTGGTTATACCGTCTCCGTAAGCAAAGGTTGATGGCTTTGTTGATGGTTATGCTGCAGGTGATTAGGTCGAAGACATTGGTGAATATAATGAGAGTGAGATCCTTAAAGATCTTGCTCTCCTTTAAGTTGAGGTAGACGAAGTTCAGGAAGGTAGAATGGCCAGTGTATGGTAAGAGTATCTTCATATTGCCAGACTGTTGAGAGTCTATGGGACTTGCAGATGTCTCTTTAGGTCCCATGTTATAAAACCTCTTCACACAGTGAAGCTGGGGATCGGAATGATGGCAGTGGATCGTACCCCAGTGGATAATCGGAGGTCTGTCGACTCCAGCACTAGGGAGATGTATGAGGATGATGAAGCCAACGAAGTATTTAGATCGCTGGAGGTACGTAGGGTGTTGATGATGGTGCAAGGTAGGGAATCTAGCTACCCTCAGGGAGGAATTCCCTGTACAGTTTGGTAAGCAAGTCAATGACGTCAACGAAGTATTTAGATCGCTGGAGGTACGTAGGGTGTTGATGATGGTGCAAGGTAAGGAATCTAGCTACCTTCAGGGAAGAATTCCCTGTACAGTTTGGTAAGCAAGTCAATGACAGTACTAAAGTGCTTTACCTTGAGGTTCTGTATCCCTGAAGCGATTTCGAATTCTTGTGCCACCTCGAAGAGTGTTGGGGTTGGTTATAAGCAGGCTTGAATGGAGGAGGGAGGCCCAGGTGGGTCGCAAGGTTTTGTGGGAGGGAATGGCAGACGGTGGGTCAAATGATCGGTCATTAGTCCGAGCTGCTCTGGCGAAGGCGAGTGATGCGGCAGTGGCGGAGGGGGGGGGGGAGAGAGAGAGAGAGAGAGAGAGAGAGAGAGAGAGAGAGAGAGAGAGAGAGAGAGAGAGAGAGAGAGAGTCTACCGGTTCAGCCGGCTCAAAGTTTTCTTTTTTTGCTCCAGTCTACCAGACCAACGCGCTCACTCGGGTGTGCGATAACGAGTTTATCTCCGCCAAACATTTGCGAGGTACCACAAGTGGGAGGAGGAAGTGTGGGAGATCCGACACAGTGCAACAGCTGAAGGATATATATATATATATATATATATATATATATATATATATATATATATATATATATATATATATGTTATCTAATTACGGAGAGCCCTGAGGGCCCAATAATTAGATCATTTCTGACCTTAATTATGGCTCGAATGGTTCCCACCTGGTACGCAGCTGTGTGTACTGGGAGGAGGAGGGAAGGGGTCGTGGGTGAGCTGGAGGGGGAAATGGTGGTCGGGGTGTTGTCGGGGTACATATGTCGGGTATAATCTCTCTTGACGGAGATTTCTCATTTTTCTTCTTCGTCCATCATCATTTTTCCCTCTTGTTCCTGACTTTCCATCCTCTTCTTTTCTTCTTTCGTTATATCATTTCTTGTCTTCCTCTTCTACCTTCATGTCTCCTTCTTCTTCCCGCTTCTGTTCCATTGATTTTCCTCTTTCTTTTCTTTCTTCTCGTCCATCTTTTCTTCCCTCCTTCTCCACCTTTTCTTCCACGCTCCTCCGCCTTTCCATCCCCTCTACTGTTCCTTTTCTTCCTTTCTCCTCTTCCTCCTTCTTCTCCCTTATATTCCCTTGCCCTCAAAATCAGGACATAACAAAGCAAGTACCTTCATACCCCCCTTCCCACTGCCCCATAGGAAGATTGCCCCCGCCTCTCTCTCTCTCTCTCTCTCTCTCTCTCTCTCTCTCTCTCTCTCTCTCTCTCTCTCTCTCTCTCTCTCTCCCTGACCATATTAGCCCAGTCAATCAACAGTATATCAGAATCATAATTATAATCTGGCATTTTATTTGCACATAATTACATTCACATTATTAATGAAGTCTTCACACACATACATACTCTCTCTCTCTCTCTCTCTTTCTCCCTCTCTCTCTCTCTCTCTCTCTCTCACTCTCTCTCTCTCTCTCTCCCTCTTTCTCTCAGGCGTTACGGTAAACCGGGATATATTACTAGCTCTACCTCCACTCAGATAGTTTACATTATTAGGTAAAGTAATCACCGTCCAAACGTAAACTTAAATACCTTTTAAAACGAGAAAGGACGAGTTAAGATGTAAACTCACGTAATCCACTGGAAGTAAACTAGAATTATGACATTCTTTACTTTGATTTTTTTTTCTTTTCTTTTTTTTTCTTTTTGTCGTGTTTGAAGCCAAATGTTGTTGATCTTGCAAATCATATCATCCTCCATTTTCATTCGAATACATTTTCACTCACTTCACTCACTGGCCGGGGCAGGTTGAGATGGAAAGTTGTGCCTGTCCGTTCGTCTGTCTGCCATGGACAAGACCCTGGGGTGGGAATGCTTTACTGACAGCAAAGGGCGTCAGGAGCCATGCTCATAACAGGGATTATCGCCGTTCCTGCTGTGTTCTGATTGCCCTTTACCTGGAACTGTATTCTTTTCCTCCCTACCACGCAATGTATGCCGTAGTTACTCTATGTAATAACAAGAGTAATAATGTTAATAATGATAATGATAAAATGTAATAACAATGATAATAACAATGCTACTAATCAAGGAGAACCCCCTACACCCCACGATTCAACAAACAGGTTCCTCCTCCAGTAATAACACACTAACCACTCTGCCATTAGCATATGGACAATCAGATAATTCTCTAAATGGTCGTAAAGTGTGTTCACCGGTTCCAGTAGAAAAAAAAAAAAAGGACCCTCTCCTCGTGACATTATAAGGGATTAAATCACACCAAGACGAACGATTCAGTTCCCTCTCCTCGTACACACGAACCCCGTGAGAGTTTTGAAAGCCGTAATAACCTCGTACCTCAATAAAGTTTACTGTGAGATCAGGAAGAACAAGGAGGAGGAGTTTCCTGCAGTTGGCCACCTCTTTACAGGGGACGAAAATGACGTGGTATCAGGATAGAAGACCAAGTTACTCACTCTGTGTGTGTGGGTGTGGGTGTGTGTGTGTGTGGGGGTGTGTGGGTGCGTGTGGGTGTGTGGGTGTGGGTGTGTATGTATGTATGTATGTATGTGTGTGTGGCTGTGTGTGTGTGTGTGTGTGTGTGTGTGTGTGTGTGTGTGTGGGTGGGTGGGTGAGTTTCCCTTCCTTCCAAATGGCCAAGGACGATGCCTCGGGAATGGGGCCGGCTTGACATTCCTCATCCACCCCGGCTCTGACGGCTGTGTTGGGGGAGATTACTGGTGGGGGAGAGAGGTCTCAGACGTGGGGGTGACAGACCTGTTGGCTCTGCCACCTGACACTCTTGTACTTACGTGAGTATGATTCAGATAATCTAAATATCATTTGCGGTTTTGAAGGCACTATATAAATATATATATTTTTTTTTATATACTATTCGGCATTTCCCGCGTCAGCAAGGTAGCGTTAAGAACAGAGGACTGAGCCTTTGAGGGAACATCCTCACTTGGCCCCCTCCTCTGTTCCTTCATTAGGAGAACTAAAAGCGAGAGGGGAGGATTTCCAGCCCCCCGCTCCCTTTATATATATATATATATATATATATATATATATATATATATATGTGGAATGAAACTGTCATTAGGCTGCTGGACTTGCTACATCAGATGCAATTAGACTAATGAATCTACACTAAGGAATGATAATTAAGCACACTAATAAACCTTTCATTACCTCAGAGGATAACTGACGACAACCCCAACCCCATCCCCATCCTCAACCCCCCAACACAACCCCCCTTTCCACATCGCCAGATGCTGTCACACTGTCAAACTGCCTGACGCCAATATATATCGTACTGCCACGCTAACCTTTTACCCCAAAGATATCACAGTGCTGAACTGCCAGTGACCCATGATGCTATACTGCTAAAACTGCGTGTGTGACCCATGATATTATACTGCGTGTGTGACCCATGATACTATACTGCTAAAACTGCCAGTGACCCATGATACTATACTGCTAAAACTGCGTGTGTGACCCATGATATTATACTGCGTGTGTGACCCATGATACTATACTGCTAAAACTGCCAGTGACCCATGATACTATACTGCTAAAACTGCGTGTGACCCATGATACTATACTGCGTGTGTGACCCATGACACTATATTTCTAAAACTGCGTGTGTGACCCATGATACTATTCTGCTAAAACTGCCAGTAACCCATGATACTATACTGCTAAAACTGCCTCCGGGCCTGCATTATGTAAAGGGATACAGGCAACGTATAATGCCGAGGTGAAGCAGTTATTAAGTTTACATTAATTTCCCCATCACCAGCGCCAGCTGTCGGGTAGATATACAGCTCAACAGTTTGTACCTAAACAGGTTAGCGGGGGTGGGGTGGGGGGGGGCGGCTGGGAGGGAGGGCCCTCTGTTTATTCTACAGTACGCGTGTCTCATGGCTACAGTAATTCCCGGTAGAATTATTTATGTGACTCTCAGCTCTTTTCGTAATTATTAGAGAACATGTTATAAACTTTATATATATATATATATATATATATATATATATATATATATATATATATATATATATATATATATATATATATTCCTATGAGTCCACGGGGAAAATGAAACACGAAAAGTTCCCAAGTGCACTTTCGTGTAATAATCACATCATATATATATATATATATATATATATATATATATATATATATATATATATATATATATATATATATATATGATGTGATTTTTTTTTTTTTTTTCAAAAGAAGGAACAGAGAAGGGGGCCAGGTGAGGGTATTCCCTCAAAGGCCCAGTCCTCTGTTCTTAACGCTACCTCGCTATCGCGGGTAATGGCGAATAGTATGAAATATATATATATATATATATATATATATATATATATATATATATATATCCACAGATAGATAGATAGACAGGAAGGTAGATATAGAGGTACTGGGGGTTGTATAAATTTGTAGTTTCATTATGTACAAAACTACAAAAAACTTTCATATGTATATATATATATATATATATATATATAAAGTTGGCGAAGGTTTATATGCTTTTGTGTATCTCTGGTAATTAGTGGTAATCAACACTTAAATTACGTCATTCTTAATCTCAAAGCAGATTATAAGGCATTAGTTAACAGTTCCTAATTACACTATTACGACATCACTTAAGGCAAAGGCTGACTTTAAGTGTTTTAAGTGTCCTGGTTTACGACCACACAGACAACGCACTTCTGCTTCTAAAGATGTTTTGTTTCTGAAATTACTGATATAAAAACTGTAATTTGGACTCAAGAGAGAGAGAGAGAGAGAGAGAGAGAGAGAGAGAGAGAGAGAGAGAGAGAGAGAGAGAGAGAGAGAGAGAGAGAGGAGATCAGCCGCGGACCAAAACGAGGTGTCTCTGTCTCCAAGGAGACGTTCTGGAAGGTTCTAGAGAGAATTCTCGATTTCCCTTGGGGAAGTGGATGTGGGGGAAGGAGGTAGGTTCTCTTTCTCTCCCTCCCTCCCCACCCACCTCTTGGATTTTGAGGAGTTCCTCCAGTACGCAGAGACCATCCAGCCGCCAGACTAATCAAAACTAATTAAAGAAACTGAGGGAAATGTGCTTTCATGACGAGGGCGGGAAGAATTTCCAGATGGGTCTTCAATCCATCCCCCCCTTTTTTTTTCATAAATATTTTCAACATTTCTTTTTCTTTTCGCGTATCAGAGCCAATCAACCCCACCTGAAGGATGTGGCAATGGAGGAAGGAACTGACGTGTCTTTTAAGGGCTTGGGTAAAGTACCAAAGGGTAGAACCATTAGAAAGTTCTCTTCAGAGGGTATACTAGTGTATCCTATGGACTTCGACTCCCGCCGCATTTCGACGTCTTTCTCCACACGGGGTCAATTTATCCATCCCTGAACATTTGTTTGGGTTAAATTACTAACACTGATGGCAGTCACAGAGTTCATTATGCCGTACCAGAATTTCCAGATTATCGGATATAAATAACGAGTAATACTAAACATGTTATTGATGACGAAGTTGATGTTAAATATGTCATCACGAGAATGAGAGAGGAAAACCTATCGTACAAAATATTTCTCGTTTAGAGACACACACATCTCAAACCATACACACAGAGATGGAGAAGATCCTATCTCAAACACCGTAGGATATATTACGATGATTAGGATGTCTAACTATTACTATATAGGACTTTACGATGTCTGTTTCTTTCTTTACGCGGCTAAGCTTTGGAGCTCTTTCCCTCACCCAACTCTTACGACCAATGCCTCTTTTCACGGGTATGTCTTCCATTCCTTCCCATGGCTTTCAGATTACACAGTTCTCTCTTTTATTTACTTCCGTATCACCACCTCTCTCTCTCTGACCTTGAAGGATCTGTGATCGTAAAGTAATCTCTATTTACTTCCGTATCACCACCTCTCTCTGACCTTGAAGGGTGTGTGTGTGTGTGTGTGTAGTCTGTGCACCAGTGCAGTTCTGTGTAACTCGATGGACTTCACTACGTTTCGTTTTTAAGGCCTGGCTAAGGTGACTTGAGCCTTCCCTGGACGTGAGGAAAATTCGCCAGAGAAGTCTTCACGCCCAGCATCTTCCACGGGCTAGTACAGTGTCACGTAGTTCACTCTTCAATTCTAAAGCCCCCCGTAAGATCATGTATCATCAAATTTCTATAGAAATTACAATACTGAAAGCCTTAGGCACAAGTAATCCTATTTTAAACCCCCGAAAAAGTATATATATATATATATATATATATATATATATATATATATATATATATATATATATATATATATATATACTCAGTATTGGCAAAAATTCCATTTTAACATTGTTCCGACGAAGTCCAGTGCAATATTTACATATCAAACTTGTTTGGCACAATATGATTTTTTCATCTGAGTTTTATCTTTCATACTTTCTAAGATGTCATCGCAGTATCTTATATATTTTGGAAACTTTCATGAGCATTCATACAGTATATCTGGGAAATAGTTGAGCCTGCATAATAAAGAAAACGGAGGAAAACATTTTGTGGGGGTATGATCCACAATTCAAGAGTCTTCGTATTAGAGAAAGGACGTTTCCCCAGACGCTCCTGCAGCCCAAAGCTACGCTACTTCCAGTAGAAGGGGAATGTAGTGTCCTCTGGAGCGAGAAGTTTTTTGACGAGACTATGTACGCCCTGTGAAACAGCCTCGCAAAAGAAAGTAACTTTTCACTTACGGTGCAACCTTGAGCAGGCGGAATCCGGTAACGCCTATCCTCGAAACTTGGCATGTGTACCATGATCATTTAGATTAGTATAACTGTCAATTTTGGAGGTTAATAAGTCAATGGTGATTCAACATCCTTCTGTCTCTCCCTCCGGCCGATCATCAATCTTAAAGTTTTCCTACAATAACTTGACTTCTACTCAGTGGATGTTCACCAAACTTGGCATGTGTATCCACACTGAATATAGGAAGTTACCTACAGAATTCAGGAGCTAAAGATGTAACATTTAGTTTTGTAGGTATTTTCCAACACGAACGAACTTAGTTTATGGTTCAAAGGCACTCAAGATATCAGACCTGATTACTTATATAAAACAAATCTGATATACCAAACCCATTTTTTTTATGAAATGCTATCGCTTGATACGTCTCTCTTAAAATATCTTCCTGAAATTCCACATCTGTAGCTTTAAACCATGACACAATTGGTACGTAAACCTATGATAAACTACGTAAGTTGAAGCACCGTGTGTATGAAGAGAGGACAATATACCCTTGTGTCGTGTCATCATCTCGCGCCACGGGCGTGTTATTGACACCCGGGGTTATTACAGAGACATATATATACTCCGAAAAAAAAGGAAAAGCCTTGTGGGATATTTTTATTTTAGTATCATATTTCGCCCTTTATAAAGACGGCAAGACTCACTAGCCCAGGCCATCTCTTTCAACATTAATGTCGCTTTTCTATTGCCTCACATTTTCTTTTTTTTTCTTTTTTTCTTTTTTTTTTATTCCTCCTGCAGAGTTTTTGCTCATCATCGAAGCTGCAGAATTTTCAGCTGGGTGTCAAAGAGAATACACGTGTGTCTGTGTGTGTGTGTGTGTGTGTGTGTGTGTGTGTGTGTGTGTGTGTGTGTGTGTCAATCACTAATGAACTGATGTGGTTCAGTGTTCGAGACGGTGAATAACCTGAAAACCGAGTACGCGAGCAGGGTGAAGCCCATGGGTATTGGCCCATGGTCGACTGTCGTAACGAACCCGTCTCGACCATGTATTGTTCTCCTGCTTCGAATGAAGCCTCATCCCGCTGGGCCAGATCAAGCTGTGACTTCACATATGGAGAGAAAAAGGGTATTTTGTGACGACTGGGCAGCGCTGGCGCGTACTGCTCGCCGCTGTGAAGAGAAAATCTGCTGCATTAACGAAAAAAAAAAAAAAGAAGGGACCAGTGTGAAGTACGTGGTTGTCAAGTATCATGTTTACGAGATGGAGAGAGAGAGAGATGGTGCGTGTGTGTTTGTTGTACGGCGGCAGCCCACGTGAAAGTGAGGCAGAAAATAACAGATTGCAACCCCCCCCCTCCCCCGGGTGAGAGAGAGAGAGAGAGAGAGAGAGAGAGAGAGAGAGAGAGAGAGAGAGAGAGAGAGAGAGAGAGAGAGAGGCGCAACCTGTCTGGATGGATGGAAAGAGAGGGTTGTTAAGGGGGACACCAGCAGGGGAGTGGGGTTGGCAGAGAAGGGGGGGGCGCGCGTCCCCTGTTCCCCTACCCCTCTCCCTCCGTCAGACGGCACCTCCCCCCCACTCCACCCTGGTGGAGGGTGTGTCTCCACCCTCGGGCCTCGGCTCAGTGTGCTGGTGGCGACGCCAGCGAGCTGACGGTTCAGTCTGCGCCGCTCGATCTTACGGCTTCCCAGCGACATAACTTTGTGTTCGAGTGATTACCTACTTACATATCCAAACAGTATAGGTCTAAGCGGGATTAGTGCCTGGAAATACACTTAAACTCGAAGTGTCATTGGCTCGTAAGTGAGATAAGTGACCCAAGCAAACATGCCGAGTTGGGTGTAGTGTATGTGTTTACGGGTGACAAAGGCGAGAACAGGTGAACAATGTGATTTCAATACATTAGTGATGTTTGTGCGTAGCTGGCGCCAGGGGGAAGAGTAACGTATCGTTGTCGAGACCCAGCGAATTGTGGCGATTGTGGTAAACCCCTCCCCCACCCCACTCACTCACCACCACCACCACCCCTATTCCACGCGTGACTCTAACAAGTGTTTGCTAATGGCCCAGGTACGTCATTAGGCCCTGGACTACTACTGTGGCGGGTTGTCAACCATGTCCCCCATCTGGCCAGAGCCACAGCTCACGAACCGGATCGACCATGGTCGTGGAACAATAGATTAACATAAAAAAAAAAGAAGTTATATTTGTTTGAAGTTGGAGCACCTCGTCGTCAGAACAGAGAGAGAAAGAGGGAGAGAGGGAGAGAGGGAGCGAGAGAGAGAGAGAGAGATAAGGTTGGGCACGGGTTCCCTCCACTCTCCGGACCTTCAAGACCCAAGGGCGATGTTGGAGTTCGGTCCGATGGGGTCCGGTCCCGGTAATGATGGTCTGGACTCGGGCAACTTCGGGTCCGGCTCGTCCGGCTGGGAGGAGTCCTTGGACCTCGACTGGCTAACAGGTATGTCATAATCTAAGGTCAAGCCGTCACCAGAGAACTTCTTTTTTTTCCCCTCCCCAGTGATGTATTGCCTTATATGTCCTTGTCCTTGTGTGTGTGTGTGTGTATGTGTGTGTGTGTGTGTGTGTGTGTGTGTGTGTGTGTGTGTGTGTGTGTGTGTGTGTGTACGAACGTTTTCATAACTTATCCAAAAGCCAATATTATAATCATCTGCGAAAGTTTCACCCCTTTTTGCCCCAATTAGTATGAAAATATCGATACGGTTTATGCCCAAACTTTCGGTATATTATATATATATATATATATATATATATATATATATATATATATATATATATAGATAGATAGATAGATAGATAGATAGATAGATAGAGAGATAGATAAAGCACTTTTGGATTGCTATCGCTGGTATAGTTTGATCATGATTCAAACTTAAAAGTGCTGTCGAGTTGATGTGTTGTCTAATACATCTGTCAATCACCTAATTACTCATTTGACGGCTTGTATACGGCATTAGGCTTCATATATATATATATATATATATATATATATATATATATATATATATATATATATATATATATTATTCCTATGCCCCAGTCACAACGGTACGACCCTTGAGCACTGCGATACGACCCTTAGGCACGGCGGTACGACTCTTGAGCACGACGGTACGACCCTTGAGCACTGCAGGACTCATGAGTCAGAGAACGCTGCCGCACCAGACGACAGTCAGTCGAATGACTCAGTCACAACGATTTCAGACGCATCAGTTCTCACCAGTCACCAGTCCTTTTAATCACCCCACTCCACGTCCACCCCAGTCACCAGTTCTTCAACCCAGTCCATGTCTATCCCAGTCACCAGTTCTTCAACCCCGTCCATGTCCACCCCAGTCACCAGTCCTTCAACCCAGTCCACGTACGTCTGTCCCAGTCACCAGTTCTTCAACCCAGTCCATGTCTGCCCAAGTCACTAGTGCTTCACCCCAGTCCACGTCTGCCCCAGTAACCAGTTCTTCAACCCAGTCCACGTCTGCCCCAGTCACCAGTTCTTCAACCCAGTCCACGTACGTCTGTCCCAGCCACCAGTTCTTCAACCCAGTCCATGTCTGCCCCAGTCACTAGTGCTTCACCCCATTCCACGTCTGCCCTAGTAACCAGTTCTTCAGCCCAGTCCATGTTTGCCCCAGTCACCATTCTTCAACCCAGTCCATGTCTGCCCCAGTCACTAGTGCTTCACCCTATTCCACGTCTGCCCTAGTAACCAGTTCTTCAACCCAGTCCATGTCTGCCCCAGTTACCAGTACTTTACTATCCTGACTGAGAGTCACCAACCCAGTGCACCACCACCCGAGTCACAGGACCTCCACCAGCAGGAGTCCTGAAGGGGATCCTTCTGTTCGTCATTCGCACACTCCCTCCGATTCTGGGTCCTTGTGAATCCCAAACGGGTTCGGTCATTAGATACTAATCCTTCTATCCTAATCCTGCGCTATTATCCTATCTATATCTACACTGATTGGGAATGCAGAAGATTATTACTGTCCTCCTGCAGGTAACTTCTTCCTAAACCATGAAATCTTCTGTCGTCTGGTTCTTTTATGTACTAACCTCGCCATAGACCATCAGGTCTTCCGTCATTTGGCTCACCTATGTACTAACTTCGTCAAAGACCATCAGGTCTTCTGTCATTTGGCTCACCTGTGTACTAACTTCGTCAAAGACCACCAGGTCTCCTGCCATTTGGCTCACCTATGTACTAACTTCGTCAAAGACCATCAGGTCTTCTGTTATCTGCCTCACCTGTGCACTAACTTCGTCCACAGACCATCAGGTCTTCTGTTATCTGGCTCAACTACGTACGAACCTCGTCCAGAGACCATCCGGCCGTCTGTTACATAGTTTTCCTGTTTATTAACCTCGTTCTAGACAATCAGGTCTTCTGTTATCTGCCTCATCTATATACTAACCTCGTCCACAGACCATCAGGTCTTGTTATTCTATCTCATGTCCACAAGTTTATCCACGATCTATGTCCTGCTGCACTCTGGGTGAGCCCCCTCTGGCACATCCGACATTGAGAGTGAATTTCCCCCAAACTTTTAAAAGTTCGAAAATTACTTTCTGTTGGACTTCGACAATCAAGCGAAAACATTGTACTTTTCCTATCTAAGTTTACCATTCCGTAATAACCCAGCTCTTGGGGGGAGGTATAATTCTAAGAGTCTCGCAAGTCGCTGTAGTCTGAGGAGTGGATGGGAAGTGGGGAACTAAATGATATATGGAGTGGGGTCTTGGACGTAGCCATGGCCTTTCAGCTTACGTCCCGCCACTAGACAAGTGTACGTGGAACATCACGTCTGTCTAGCTTGTCTGTCGAAATATTTTTTTTTCTTTGTCCACACGATAACTCCGGAACCACACATGATGTAAGCTTCATACTTACATCATAGGTCCTTCCTATAGAGGTGCAAAACTGATTAAAATTTGAGGCACGTACTTGCATAAATTTGCATAGTAATAATGAAAAACTGATTTTATTTTTTTTTGGGGGTGGAGGGAGTGCCATAACTCAGGAGTGCGGAATGATGGGCTGTTCAAATTTATATTAAGTGTTAGGGGGATGGCAAATATCATGGTATAAAAATTGTTGCAAATCATTTACCTTTTTTTCCCTCTACCTGTGGCGGAACTTCAAGCAACGGAAGAGTCCCTTGTCTCTCTCTTCCTCCACATGAGGGGGAGACAAAAGATTTTTTTCCGTTTCATTTTATTTTTTTCCCTTTTTCCTAAAGAACAGACATCCTAGCCCTGGCTTTTGACCAGACATAGTACTGTCATTTCCCCCCTCCAACGATTAGCATATTTAAGTGGTTTAGACTCGACCAGTCACGGTAAGGTCAGAGGCGAGGTCATCATAAGACCAAAAAGGTCACAACGTCGTACTCCAACTATACCGCAATGAGACGAAGAAACCTTTTAGGTCACAGTTACCTAACTACACCTTCAGGTGATTTACGATCATTTCAAGACCACGCACACTCTATGCCGAAGTCTTGTGTTTCCCTAAAGATTACATCTATCTGCATCTATACACGAATCATAAAAGTCACAATAATGACATTAGAAACTTTACTTTCACCTTACGAGAACTACCATAACCTGACCCAAACATTTATGTTTAAACACTTACATCAAGAATCTGGTCTTCGACGAAGAGAACAGATCAGAAGAATCTGGTCTTCCAAGAGAAGAGACCGAAAAAATCTGGTCTTCCAAGAGAAGAGACCGAAAAAATCTGGTCTTCCAAGAGAAGAGACCGAAAAAATCTGGTCTTCCAAAAGAAGAGACCGAAAAATCTGGTCTTCCAAGAGAAGAGACCCAAAAATCTGGTCTTCTAAGAGAACAGACCCAAAGAAACTGATCTTCCAAGAGAACAGACCGAAAAAATCTGGTCCTCCAAGAGAACAGACCGAAAAAATCTGGTCCTCCAAGAGAACAGACCTAAAGAATCTGGTCCTCTAAGAGAACAAACACAAACAATCTGGTTTTTGGAAAAAAAAAAAAAGAAGACCTGAAGAATTTGGTCTCTAAAGAGGACACGAAATAATTCACAGACCCTCAACCTCGAACCACGAAACTGCATATAATCCGGAACTCCTCCACCAATGAGAGACTCTGGTCCCTTCCTGTACGTCTGTCGGGTTTAATGGCTCTCGACACCCACTATCATTAATCCAAGAGTCCCGACTGTACGTGCAAACAAAGGAAGTCCATAAAAATGTATTGCCCCCCCATCCACCGCTCTGTATGCAAACAAGTGCAACAGAGACGAACGACGGGGGTGTGGGGGGTGGTGTTTGTTGGAGAAAATGATCCAAAAAGCGAATGAATCGCTGTGCAATTCTTGAACCTTCGAACAATTAAGTGGTGGGGTGAGTAACGGTGATTGCCAACCATAGAGGTGAGCGATATGTCTCACCAATTTCCAACTGAAGGTCATGTTAAAATACCAGTAGCAGGAGAAGAGGAGGAGGAGGAGGAGGAGGATATCACTTCAATGTCTATACTTCTTCGTTTTTTTTCTTGTTTCTAATGGGGTGGTTCAGTCGTTTGTGATTAACTGAAAAACCACCGAGTGTAAACCCGTGTGGAACGTGAGGTATCCAATGGGGTTGCGACCTCTGGTGGTTGCCGGGTCAGATGGAACCCATCACGCAGTATAGATGAGGCCATGGAAGGCCACGGCCTTACATACCTGCTCGGGGCACAGAGGGCGTTCAACCCACTTGGGCACGACGGGGTTCGATGGTCCTTGACCCTTGATCAGGGAGGTGGGGGGTTCCAAATTGCACAGCGATACTACGACCCTTGAGCACAACGATACGACCCTTAAGTACGAACGAGGTGGTTCTCGGGGACGACGATACGACACCTCTTCTGCATATTGGCGTGACCTTCGACCTCATTCATAAGGGTCAAGGCCATCTCTATCTACTACTGATGAGGAAGCTCTGGTATTACCAGTGCTAATCTATGTGCTCAATGCTCACAAGAATATGATACAAAAGATGAAATCTTAGAGAAAGACACAGATAGGGTTTGCTGATGCACCAGACCACAAGAGATTCGAGATAGTGTAGGTCAGGGGAGGTGGGATATAGAATACTGTTATCACATCAGGTTGAAAAAAAAAAGAAGGAAAAATGGGTCATGCATTTACACTTTTGCACATGTGATTGTTTAATCAGCATGTAAAGTCTTGCATGACCAACCCCAATCTCTCTCTCTCTCTCTCTCTCTCTCTCTCTCTCTCTCTCTCTCTCTCTCATGTGTTTCTCAGTCTATCCATCTATCCGTCCATTTATCTATCAACCCACTTTTCGAACGGTTACAACCCTTTAAAAGCGTTATTCTTAGACCCGAGTCTGTGTGACCCCAGGTCCTGGCCTCTTGACCCCCACCCCAGTGTGTGTGACCCCAGGTCCAGGCCCCACGTCACCCCCTACTCCCTTGTACCCAATAACTGTCCAATCTTTTATGATTTATGGCCAAAGTTTTTCCTCTTCGAATGAATTATAACCTGAGAGAAATTGTACGTCTCTGCTCTACAGATATCAAATATAATTCTCAATGATTTAATGTGTTTGCTTTTAATTAATTTTTCTCTATAGGATTATAATGAAATTTACATAATAATTCTCTCTCTCTCTCATACACACATTACTGACTATAAGTCATCACTGGCCAGCCTGGGGTAGGCTCCCCCATCGTTTAGAATCCTGGGCGTGGCAGTCGTCCCGCAGGCAGTCCCAGCTGTTCATCATACTCCCCTCAGGTCTGGGGTGTGTATGTGTGTGTGTCTGTGTGTGTAGACAAACACCGGAGTAAAGACTTGTTACATATATATACTCATAGGAATATATATATATATATATATATATATATATATATATATATATATATATATATATATATATATATACATTGGAAAGGTCACAATTTTGCGCGTGATCAAGATATTTCTATGAATGTTTCATTTTCCCCGTAGACACATAGGAATATATATATATATATATATATATATATATATATATATATATATATATATATATATATATATATATATATACACACAAAGTTAAGAGACGGAGCAACACCAGTGTAAAACCCTCTCCCCGTAACACACAAATAGTAATCACACAAACACATTCCAATCTACGTTCAAATTGCGTGTTTTACGTGTTTTAGTTAACAACCAACCACAAACATTTTATTTCCCAGCGTATGCCACACCGCTGGCCATCTGTTAGGGGGGTGGCCGTCGTCATAATATATATATATATATATATATATATATATATATATATATATATATATATATATATTTTTTTTTTTTTTCAAACTATTCGCCATTTCCCGCATTAGCGAGGTAGCGTTAAGAACAGAGGACTGGGCCTTTGAGGGAATACCCTCACCTGGCCCCATTCTCTGTTCCTTCTTTTGGAAAATTAAAAAAAAAAAAACCGAGAGGGGAGGATTTCCAGCCCCCCGCTCCCTCCCCTTTTAGTCGCCTTCTACGACACGCAGGGAATACGTGGGAAGTATTCTTTCTCCCCTATCCCCAGGGATAATATATATATATATATATATATATATATATATATATATATATATATATATATATATATATATACTTGCATATTGGTGTATGTAACTTCTACGAAGCCTTTACGGTAAAGATATTTTGCGGGCGTAGTTAGCCCAAGGTGGTGGGTGTGGAGAGAGAGAGAGAGAGAGAGAGAGAGAGAGAGAGAGAGAGAGAGAGAGAGAGAGAGAGAGAGAGAGAGAGAGAGGCTGTTCAAGAAGCCAAAATGTCGCACCAACCAACTCCTCCCCTTCCAGGTGGGCATCGCATGTACACGCTTGGAACAGACTGACACACAGACCCTACAGACACACACACACACACACACACACACACACACACACACACACACACAGACGAGTGTTATCACCGCCCACACAGGAGACGAGGCATCATGGACCTGCCTCACAATATCATTATATTCACATAATATTTTTTTTTCCCCTTTATAGTAAACATCATTTTTCCAGCGTTTCCCCTCCGAGGGCGTCCACTCTCAATGGAAAATCATTTCTCCACCGCTATTTTTAACAGCAAGTCAAGGAAATTATGGGCTACTTAATATACTTAACACAAAAGTAACCCTCGCTACTCCTTCTTGCGACAGCCTTAGATTTACACTTATAATGATCTACGTTACTTACAAAATGGAAGCCTTTCTGCTCTACCTTGCCGCAATCGTAGACTTAAACTTATGACTGAGGTTACTTATAAAAAGTAACCCTACCTCAATCATTACTTATGAAAAAGTAACCCTACCTCAATCATTACTTATGAAAAAGTAACCCTCTCTGTTATATCAAGCGACAATCTGATATATACACTTATACTTTACGCGATGCCATTGTGCTCGGTAAGTGCCTCACGTCACTTATATTTATATAAGTGTATCTAACGTAACATTGGCTTTCCGGCGAAAGATCTTATCTCTGTGGTTGATGGTGGGAAGCAGTAGCCCTCGCCAGGGAATTCAGACCCGGGTTCGATGTCCAAGATTCTTAAGGACGTAATATTTCCGTACGTGATTGCTTCGGAAAATAAGGACACTGTCCGTTACTTCCTGTAATAATAATAATAATAATAATAATAATAATAATAATAATAATAATCATAATAATCATAATAAAATAATAATAAAAATATCAATACTGATAATAATAATAATAATAATAATAATAATAATAATAATAATAATAATAATGGTAATAATAATAATAGAAAAATATTAATACTGATAATGATATTAAAGTTATAATAATAACGATAATAATGATAATAATAATAATAATAATAATAATAATAATAATAATAATAATAATCATACATTAATGAATATATTAATTTTGTTATCTGCTAGAAAATATAATATTCACTTTACATCAAGTGAAAATAGTATTTTACACACACACACACACACACACACACACACACACACACACACACACACACACCCTTACGTTAGTGCTAGAAATGTTCAACACCCAGCTTTATTGTTCCCTGTTCATGGCTGTATCCTAGTTTTCTGTATGCTTTTCAGCCCTCGGCTACAGCCAGTTCAAAATAAACCGTGAACTATATATTATTGACGAGTAACGAAGTTACCATCAATATCTTACTGAATATAACCAGATATCTTTATGAAATCGTGGACTGGAGAGAGTATTTCACACACACACACCTTCATACTGTTAATGATGACACAGACGGGCTGCGGGAGAGGAGGAGGGGGTCACACACACACACACACACACACACACACACACACACACACACACACAGCCATATTTTATCATCATCTTCACTGAAAATGAGATGAATAATTTCGTTGATGAAATGGAGGTATGTGATGATGAGTCCTCCGGGAGCCCCCACCCCACCTCTCTCTCTCTCTCTCTCTCTCTCTCTCTCTCTCTCTCTCTCTCTCTCTCTCACACACACACACACACACACACACACACACACACACACACACTCAAACACATACGGGAGGGATGGAGTAAGGGAGAGAGGCGGGTGTTGTGGATGAGACCCTGTGTGTGTGTGTGTGTGTGTGTGTGTGTGTGTGTGTGTGTGTGTGTGCGTGTGTGTGTGTGTGTGTTTTGCTTTTTTTTTGTCGTGGGTGTAAACTGGCACAGTTTGGACGGCCCGGCCGCATATTTATGGAGCCAAAACTAGCTAAATGGTTACGAATAGTGCTGTTGGGATGTTAGTGGCTGGATCCAATGAACTCCCCTCTGTGTGTGTGTGTGTGTGTGTGTGTGTGTGTGTGTGTGTGTGTGTGTGTGTGTGTATGTCTCTGTCTGTCTGTCTGTCTATCTGTCTCTCTCTCTCTCTCTCTCTCTCTCTCTCTCTCTCTCTCTCTCTCTCTCTCTACACACACACACACACACACACAGAGAGAGAGAGAGAGAGAGAGAGAGAGAGAGAGAGAGAGAGGTCAAGCCTTAGAGACACATCAGTAGATTAAGTTCATCAGCACATTATTAATTCAACGACGAGACAAGCCAGCTCACCATTGCATACAAATCCGTACCTTTTCGACCACTTCCCAGGAACTCAAAATGAATACATCATTCACTTGTATCATGACACGCCCCCCAATAAAAATTGATGATCTAAATAAAATCAATAAATTTCATCCATTTTACGACAAGGTTCTGAGAAGCATGTGAGATCACCCAGCTTACGTGTGACTTTGACGAACATATTGAGGAAAAATTCAGCTTACATCTGACTTTGACGAACATGTAAGGAAAAAATGGTCTCATTCCATGTATAATTCCTCTCATTAACGAAGATATCATGAATAAATGAAGAATCTGTGATCATATTGAATCAGAAGGTCAAATTCAGAGAGGTTGACGTGATGAAAGATGCTGTCGAAGGTGCGGTGAGATGAACGCACCCCTGTTAGTAGGGTGGTCTACTACAGGTGAACGCACTCACCTATATGCAGTGGCCCTTGGTGAAGAGAACGTACTCACCAGGTCCTCGTCATGCACCGGGCAGTGACCTGGGATAGGTGAACGCACTCACCAGGTCCCCGTCATGCACTAGCAGTGACCTGGGATAGGTGAACGCACTCACCAGGTCCGCGTCATGCACCGGGCAGTGACCTGGGATAGGTGAACGCACTCACCAGGTCCCCGTCATGCACTAGCAGTGACCTGGGATAGGTGAACGCACTCACCAGGTCCGCGTCATGCACCGGGCAGTGACCTGGCATAGGTGAACGCACTCACCAGGTCCGCGTCATGCACTAGCAGTGACCTGGAATAGGTGAACGCACTCACCAGGTCCCCGTCATGCACTAGCAGTGACCTGGGGCAAATGAAAACGCACACACCAGGTCCCATAAGAGTGACTAGGGTCACTCAGGTGAACGCACCCACCAGGTCCCCGTCATGCACCGCCTGTACTCAGGGATACATGAACGCACCCACCAGCCCCCCAACCCCTACCCCAACCCCCCGGGTCATGCACAGGCAAGCGGTAGAGGGGAATGAGAAGGGGGAAGGGGGGGGGGAAGGGGGTATGGGGGGGGATGATCATCATTCAACACCCCGGGACACATTACCATAAACCTTCACTAAGGTCGGTCCAGCGACCAGACCAGACCAGACCAGACCAGACCAGACCTCTCCCCCCTTCACCATAAACAAACACACGGGGTAACATAAA
>NC_092248.1:6304202-6309202 GCF_036320965.1 Panulirus ornatus | reverse complement strand
GGAGGAATGCCGCATACCACCCCTTCCCCTATAACCCCAGGGGCGCAGGCTTATAGGTATTTCCCCCCACCGTCGGAAAGTTGGATCATATATACATATATATATATTTCTTTTTTTTTGTCATACTATTCGCCATTTCCCGCGATAGCGAGGTACCGTTAAGAACAGAGGACTGGGCCTTTGAGGGAATATCCTCACCTGGCCCCCTTCTCTGTTCCTTCTTTTGGAAAATTAAAAAAAAAAAAAAAAAACGAGAGGGGAGGATTTCCAGTCCCCCGCTCCCTCCCCTTTTAGTCGCCTTCTACGACACGCAGGGAATACGTGGGAAGTATTCTTTCTCCCCTATCCCCACGGATATATATATATATATATATATATATATATATATATATATATATATATATATATATATATATACCTCGAGGAAACTGAAACACAATAAGTTAAAACCATTGTACTGACTGGAGTAACGCTAAGTCAGTTATCAAGTGTAACTCCTTTACCAAGAGAAATATCACTGAATCTTCTATTATCAAATACACAAAGAACTGTAACATTGATATTAGTGAAGGTCTATACAAACTGGATAGCTCTGTCGTAGGCAAAATTTTTAAACAGTTCCCTTTCCTGTCCACATAATATAAACACCACCATCCGATAACGCTCGTTTACCACTGGCGTCTTACCTGCGTCTCGTCCTTGTGTATCAACTGACATTTCCACGTCTTCTGTCTCATTCTTGTATCTCCCCTGACGATGCGATCATTACACGAAAGTGCACTTGGGAACTTATCGGGTTTCATTTTCCTCGTGGTTATATGCATGTGATACTAGATCACGCGCACCGCTGTGACCTTATGCAATATATATATATATATATATATATATATATATATATATATATATATATATATATATATATAATCGCATGTTTGCCAAATGGCGTCCTAGCTACTTCTCTTCGGTGCATATCAACTGACTGCTATAATTCTCTCCTGAGTCTCCCCTGATGATGTGATTATTACACGAAAGTGCACTTGGGAACTATTCGTGTTTCATTTTCCCCGTGGACTCATAGGAATATCTTGATCACGCGCAAAATTGTGATCTTTTCCAATATATATATATATATATATATATATATATATATATATATATATATATATATATATATATATATATATACTAAAGCCCCGTGACACTTTCTGAATCCTGACCAAAGCTGTAAACACAGACTCTTCCTTTTCGATGAACTGGAAGGAAATTCGTAACAGCTCTCCTCTTACTGGCAAACTCTCACTTTTTTTCTCTTTTTATGTTACTTTGCAACTTTGGAAAATACTGACGCTGCCACTTACACAAGTTAACCCTCGTACGAAGGCCATTTCGAGAAGTTACAGATGTGGGAGTACAGCCGAGAATACAAGAGAGAGAGAGTTTTCATCATGCGGGCTGTCATCACAGGGTACAGTAGTGGAGAGCTACCATCTACGTTGTAGTGCTGTGAGAGGCTTCTGTACCTGACGCGACAGGCATCTACCAAAACTATGCCCCACTGTATTCTGTTGTGTAGTACAGAGTGTGTGTGTGTGTGTGTGTGAGGTGATGGGATGGTAATATGATGAGGTTATGAAGAGAGAGAGAGAGAGAGAGAGAGAGAGAGAGAGAGAGAGAGAGAGAGAGAGAGAGAGAGAGAGAGAGAGAGAGAGTATGATTTAATCTCTTAAAGTACATTATGACCACTCAGCACGAAAGTACGACCTTACAGCACGAATGTACGACCTTTGTAGCACGACGGTGTTACCCACTTGAGCACTTAGGCACGACCCTAAAGCACGACGGTACGACCTCTTTTAGTATGACGGTGCGACCCTTGAGAACGACCCTGAAGGGACTCTGGTCACGGACCACCCCATCATACTCTAGGGTCGTACCATCGTGCTGGGTCGTACCATCGTGCTGGGTCGTACCATCGTGCCGGGTCGTACCATCGTGCTGGGTCGTACCATCGTGCCGGGTCGTACCATCGTGCTGGGTCGTACCATCGTGCCGGGTCGTACCATCGTGCTGGGTCGTACCATCGTGCTGGGTCGTACCATCGTGCCGGGTCGTACCATCGTGCCGGGTCGTACCATCGTGCCGGGTCGTACCATCGTGCTGGGTCGTACCATCGTGCTGGGTCGTACCATCGTGCCGGGTCGTACCATCGTGCTGGGTCGTACCATCGTGCTGGGTCGTACCATCGTGCCGGGTCGTACCATCGTGCCGGGTCGTACCATCGTGCTGGGTCGTACCATCGTGCTGGGTCGTACCATCGTGCCGGGTCGTACCATCGTGCTGGGTCGTACCATCGTGCTGGGTCGTACCTTCGTGCTCAGCTGGATAATGCCGGTACGCAACCCGGGCACAGCAACAGAGCCTCGTAATGCAACCATTTCAGATTATTTGACAACCCCTCAACACGCTAACCAGCCCGTGAGATACACCCGGAATAGATGGTGTTGCATAGGTAATGCCTGTGTACTTTTCTTTTGCACACGCAAGCTACGGTGGACACACACACACACACACACACACACACACACACACACACACACGCCTGTGTGTGAGTGTGTGTGTGATTACAATTTATGTGTTAGGGGGGAGAGAGTTTTACACTTGTGTTGCCCCATGTGTTCACCCTGTGTACATGTATTGTCTTTACTCCTATGTACACACACACACACACACACACACACACACACGGGCCTGCCCACGTGGCCATGACCCGCCCAGCATATCTCGTTTGTTTCTGTGTCCGCGAATATTCGAGAATAAACCAAGCCAGTGTTTGCTCCCCGTCAACAAACCATTGGTGCTAAACCCACCCCCCCCCCACCATATTGGAAATCCTCCTCGACACAGTTGCTAATATAATCGCGATTACTTACATCAAACGTGGAATTATCGGGGTCCGAGACGCAGAGAGAAATGCCCCATTTACAATCTATTATCAGCCAATCGTGAGAGAGATACGAGATAACTTTTATACCAAGCAGTCTTAATGGTAGGGAAAGAGAGAGGGGGAAAAATGTTATAGTAAAGAAAAGGGGAGTCAATTCGTGTATGATGTGAAAATGGGAAAATTGTCGCGGGAGAAACGAAAACGTGAAAGTGAAGCACAGAAATCGAAAAATTTTTGTCAAAAAAATAAAAAAACGGAAAAAATCGCAGTAGAAACGAATAAGAGTAAATTCTACAGAAAAAAACGAAAAAAAAACAAACTTCCCTGGTGCATGACAACGAGAGAACCACCACTGGAGAAAAAAAAAAAAAACGAAAACGGGAAAACGCTGTAGGTAAAACGAAAACTCAAAGGAAAACGGGTGAATATTGTAGGAGAAATGATAGGGTGATACGACGCAAGGGAGACAGAAACGAACAGAACCAAAACCAGAGATTACATCAGGAAAACTGGAAACAGAAGGGATTGAATCGTTTGTGGGGGGGGGGGGTAGTAGACGAAAACAAGAGACTAACAGAAAAAGGAAAATGAAAGAAACGACCACTAGAAAACGGTGGGACGAATGGTAAAATGCGAGGGCAAACGATAACATTCTTCCCTCATCTTTGCTTGGTGGGATGCGAACGCCTGCCTCCTCCAGGGTTCCCTCCTTGGATTCGACAGTTTTGTGACGATTTGCGGAGCATAAAAGTTGTCGTGGACGCTCCAGGGGAAAAATTTAAAAAGAGAGAGAGAGAGAGAGAGAGAGAGAGAGAGAGAGAGAGAGAGAGAGAGAGAGAGAGAGAGAGAGAGAGAGAGAGAGAGAGAGAAAGGACGCGATGTGTTGTGGGTTGACGGATGGGTGACTGATGGATGAGGGTTGGGGGGTGGTGGGGGTTACGATCTGTCGTGGGTGATGGGGTGGGTGCCTGACGGGTGTGGAATAGGTTTTCCAATGGGTGATGGGATAGGTGCCTGACGTGTGAGGGATAGATTCTGTCGTGGGTGATGGGTTGGGTAGCTTAGGCCGATTCGCTTCCTCACTAGAATGGGGGGTCTAGATCAGGGGGATAGACCCAAGGGATAGGTCAGGGGAAACCTATGGGAAAGATAGGGGATAGGCAGCAGTAACGACCCAGGGGATAGAGAGGCGACACCGAACGTGAAAGGGAGGAACTCTGGAAAGGTTGATAAACAAACCACGACGCGTATGGTATATACCATTCCCTCTGTGTGGATGTAGATAGCTTTAGGAAGCAAAAGCAGAGGGAGCAGAGTTGGGTAACAAGGTAGGTAATAGGAAGAGGGAGCAGCGTTGTAACTAGATGGTAAGTAGAGGGAAAGGCAGCCGAGCGGCCCAAAAGATGTTGCATTACACGATTAAAAAGTTAGGAGCAAGACGGCGTATATATTTAATTCATATATCACCAAGGGGGAAAAAATCTACTCCGCCAGATTGTACGGGTAAAAAAAAAGGAAAAAGAAAAGATAGAAAAATAGTAAAAATCTTGGGAAATAAGTGAAGGAAGTTTCTGGTACGTGAGATGATTGGATGAATCTTACTTTAACTGTTTGCTGTGGAAATATACCGTACCCGCTTCTTGGGCACAAAGAGCACCCACCCACTTGTTCATCGTCCGTACAGGCCAATATACTTCCCTGATTACGTGTATTAGAAAAGGTCGACTCGATTTTATTTTCGCTGAAATGTTGAAAAAAAAAATTTTTACATTTACTCAGCCATATTGAAGGGGAAGATCTACTTGACTGTGAGAGTCAGGAATGAGTCGTACAAGGAGGGACTTGACGTTTTTGAAGAAAGTTTGAAAAAAAAAAAGAGTAAAATAAAAGAGGTTCTTGAGAGTGTATGTCCGGGGATGGACTTAAATGATTGTTGATACTAAAGGCGAGTGGCTCGTCCGATGCCTCGGGCCAACGTAGTTGCTGACAGATATCTCGGATAATGGACCTAGATAATGGCAAGAAATACCTACGCGATCCTGACTGCTGGAGACGA